>NW_028300385.1:0-112253 GCF_049724085.1 Artemia sp. Qi Xiang Cuo | reverse complement strand
GGCGATGAATGAAATGATAAAAAAAGGAGGAGACAAAAGCCAAAGACTAGCAGTGATTACTTTGGTCCCAAAAAAAGGAGACCCAGAGAAACTAGAAAATTGGAGACCCATTTCGCTACTGCCCTGCGATACTCGATTAGTTTCAAAAATATTGACTAATCGTCTAAAGGAGATTATTGGGAAGATATTAGGAGAGACTCAATACGGTGGGATAAGAGACCGGAAAATAAAGCATTTACTTAGAATGCTGAGAGATCTATTCCTGGAAAAAAGAAGAAGAGCTTTTAAAACGTGATCCTTCGTGGATTTTAATTTGCATAGATTTAATTAAAGCATATGACTCTGTAGAAACAGAAATATAATGGACTTTGATGAAAGAGAAATTTTCTTTTTGTAAAGGGTTCATAATTGTTTTTAAGAACTTTTATATAAATGCTACAGGCCAGATTGTTTTGAATGGAGAAAACACGAGACCATGCCCCTTTGAAATTGGTTTAAGACAAGGAGACCCGAGCTCGTCGTATCTTTTTGAGATTTACCTTGATCCTTTAATAAAATATATTGAAGCACGTATTACAGGTATACCCATTCGCGAGGCAAAGGTACTCAAGTCAGCGGCTTATGTAGACGACGCAACTTTTTTAGCGAATGGATCTCAAGATGTACTGGAAGTAACTCGAGCCCTGAGATGGTATGAACAACATTATAGGTTAAAGATCCACAAGAAAAAGAGCAACATGCTACCTCTAAGCGATAATGAAAAATGGAAAAAGAGCTTGGAAAATGTTTCTTGGTTACCAGTCGTGACGTCGACGAAAATACTTGGATTTAATATTAGAACAGAAGGACACATGTGGCAGAAGGCATGGTCTAAGAAAGTAGCAGAAATTCAGTATATGCTAAATGGCAATGAAAAAAATAGGTCTTTAACAGTATTCCAAAGAGCAACATACATCAACATGTATTGCATCCCCCGACTCCTCTATCGTGCACCCATAACCCCCCTCCCGGATTCCCTGGTGACAGAAATTGAGAAACATATTTGGAGGTTTGTATGGCATGGTAAGGTTGAAAAACTAAACAAGGGAATGCTCTATCACCCTAAAGATAAAGGTGGAAATGGAATTTTGGATTTTCGGTCAGCCTGCAAGAACCTACTAATAAGAAATACCATTTACTTCCTAAATGGAGGAAATCATTCTATTTTAACAAGAGAATGGCTAATAAAAGCACTGAATGAAGAAAATTTTCCAGAAACAAAGATCCCAATGTATGCACGAAACATTTTTAAAGTTATACAACAGGCGAAAGAAACTTACCTGTTAGAAGTAGAGGAAAAAATGAAAAAACGTGAAATTGGAAATTTGCTGAAATTGACAGAAAATGAACCAATTTATCATGTAAAGGAAAAAGAACCTTTTATAAATTTTGAAACAGCTTTTAGTAACCTCCACGCCTTCCCCATGGAAACAAAGGTGAGAGAAGTTATGTTTATGATAATACATAGGATTATGCCGTATAGAGATAGAATTGAGCGTTTTATTAGAAGTGAAAATCCAGGGTTTCACCTCTGTTCAGAGCTGGTACTAGATGGACTATCTAATTAATTTTTGGAGTGTGAGAAAAATGAAAATATATTTAATTTTGTTTTTGAGATAGTAATAAATTTATGTTTGAGTATTGAAAGTGAGGAGTATAAAAAAAGAATTATAAAGTTAGATATAAGGGAAAAAATGGAGGATAAAAAGAAAAATTTGGTGTGTTTTATAGTAGGAAATTTATGCCTGTATGTATGGAGTAGAAGAAAAAGGAACGAAAAAATAAATATCGATATTTTTAAAAAGTTTTTGGATAAAGAAGTAGATTTATTGAGAATAAGTAATAGATTTGAGAAATATTTTGAAATGAACATTTAATAAATTATATATATATATTTTTTTTTTTTTTTTTTTTTTTTTTTTTTTTTGGAATTTGAGCAGTTGAATTTTAGAAAATGAGGAAATAAAGGAAAAAAATTAAAATGAAAAACTTTGTCTAAGTGTTGAGGGTATGTTTGTGTAAGATGATGTTCAAACAAAGTTTTTTATTTGGTAGTTTTTGAGGTAAGAGAGAGTAATTTGGGAGGATGGGATTATAAGGTAAACAGAGGGATTTTGGAGGCAAAATAAAGTATTTTCTTGGAGTTTGATAGTTGGTGCCACCGTGGAACGGGGTTCCCTATACCGGAAGGGCACCCTGCAAAGCGGCTAGGCAGATGTTGTATTAATGTTGGTTATTTGGTTGTAGAATGCCCCCAAATTAAATTTGTAAATTATTAACTGCTAAAATTTATATTTTAATTTTTATTATAATATAAATTTAAAAATTTTGTCGGTTTTTTTTTTAATTTTTTAGTGTAGGTGGTAAAAAAATTTATTTGTCATTTTCGTAAATAACAAATTTATAACAAAGGATAGGAGAGGAGGGGGTTTAAAAAAAAAACAAAAAAAAAACTTTTGGCCCAAGGGGAAAAATTAACACAAATTTAAAACATAAACCCCCGACCGTTCCCTAGTAAACAAAACATTTTTATACATTATAGCCCAAGAATAAGGGATTAACCACACTTTCCGTGGTTAACCACATGGATTAACCACACTTTCCTACTGCTTGAAATACGGTCAGTCAGCTGAATAAACCAAACACTCCGTAAGCAATCTCTCTGGAAAACATCTAGCAAATCTTTGCCTTTTTTTCGGAGTATCCATGCTTCAGAACCATGCTTGACCACTGTGATCACTATAACTTCCAATATTCTCTTCTTGCTTTGCAGACGTACCTTTCTATTCTTCCAAATGTTTTTCAACTGCGAAAAATCACCTTAAGCCTTTGGTATTCTACTTTTAAAATCTTCATTGCTCCCACTGTCTTTACTAACAATAATAACTAGGTAAGTGAAGCTGTCCACCTGATCAATCTTTTAGTTACCCAACTTCACCTTTTCATCTTCACATATTCCTAGTTTAGAGGCTTAGTCTTCATAACATTTATTTTAAAACCTATTCTAGCACCCTGAACTCGCAAAACCTCTAAAAGTTCAGTCATTTCGCTCATATTTTCATCTAGGATGCTTAAATCATCAGCATAATCTAAGTCCAGGAAAGTTTTTCATCTTTGATTCCGAGTTTCATTGGATTCCGAGTTCTCCCATTGGCTTTCCTTTGCTCCTTAAGACTAAGTCAATAAAAATGATCAATATAAAGGGGGATATAACTCAATCCTGATTAACTCCTGATTTAATATGGAACCAGCTGCTAACATCATTTCCTTCCTAAAGATAGAACTAATCACTTTAATATATTTGTCTGGTATAACATACAAGGATGAGATCTTCGCTAAAGCTCTTCTATCAACAGAATCGAACGCTTGCTCATAATCAATAAAACTGAGGTTTCAGTTTATTTATGTTTTTTGAAGTAATTTATGTTTTTTAAAGTTTGACTTATGCGACTTTTTAACTGCTTGTTCTATTTTGAATATTGCTTAAAGCTTTTCTTAGAAAAAAATGTAATAGAAAGAAGTCCATATTTCAGTCCTAATGGTGTGTCCATGCATGTAAGTACATTCTCAATGTGGGTTTCATTTGATTTGTGGATGTGAAATATTAAGGATTTAAACAATGAAATCATTAGCTATGTGAGAGACGGTGAACAAACGGCTAATAAATGTGCTCAACAGTGAATTTTGCTACATTAAACTACTAGGCTATAGATACCACATACCCCAGCCAAAACCATACAAATTCTTCAGGGTATGGGATTCAATATAAATTGTGAAGTATTATGAACTATCCTTGTACTTGAATGTAATTGCATTGAATAGGTGATCTCTTATAAATAAATGTTGTTTCCATTTTGTGAGCCGGTGGCTTTTGCTTCGAACAAATATTTTATTTATCGAAACATATAAGAAAATATATATAACTAAAATCAGGAGTCTTCAAAAATCCTTTGACAGGAATAATGTCTTGAAAGCAAACCTCGGAAAAATAATTTGAGCATTAGAAGCACTTCTTATTCAGCCCCAGCAAGTTAGGATTAAAAGTATTGGTTATCGGACAAGCAAAAAAGGCATTTTCCCCCATTTTTATGGTTGCAGTATTCGCCACAACCTAGTAAAGAATTAACAGCCCACGGTCATCAAAAGCTTGACAGTATGTTTTCAAAAAAAAATAAAGGAAAATGATAATAAAACGAAACAAAAAAAAAGTTGTCAAGTGAGGAAGAGTCGCCAAATGAAGCTGATTTAGGAATGGTAATGGCTTTGTACTACTACAAAGCCATTACCAAACGTTTTTCAACTGTGAAAAAGCACCCTGAGCCTTGGCTATTCTACTTTTAACATCTCCACTGCTTCCACCGTCTTTACTAATAATAATAACTAGGTAAGTGAAGCTCTCCACCTGATCGATCTTTTAGTTACCCAACTTCACCTTTTCATCTTCACAAATTCCTAGCATTAGTAGCTTAGTCTTCTTAATATTTATTTTCAAACCAGTTCTAGCACCCTTAACTCGCAAAACCTCAAAGAGTTCTGTTATTTCACTCATATTTTCATCTAGGATGCCTAAATCATCAGCATAATCTAAGTCCAGGAATTCTTTTTTCTCCATTTGATTCCGAGTTTTCCCACTTCCATCGCTCTTTAAACTAAGTCACAACCTTTCCTTTGCTCCTTAAGACTAAGTCAATAAAAATGACCCATATAAAGGGGGATAGAACACAACCCTGAATAACTCCTGATTTAATATAGACCAGCTGCTAACATCATTTCCTTCCTTTAGATAGAACTAATCGCTTTAATTTATTTTTCTGGTATACCATACAAAGATGAGACCTTCGCTAAAGCTCTTCCATCAATAGAATCGAAAGCTTGCTCATAATCTATAAAACTGAGGTTTCATTTTATTTATTCATACTAATTTACATTTTTTAAAGTTTGACTTTTGAGACTTTATAACTGCTTGTTCTATTTTGAATATAGCTTAAAAATTTTCTAAGAAAAAAATCATAATAGAAAGAAGTCCATATTTCACCCCTAATGGTGTGTCCATGCATGTAGGTACATTCCAAATGTGGGTTTCGTTTTATTTGTGGATGTGAAATATTAAGAAATTAAAAAATGAAATCATTGGCAATGTGAGAGACGGGAACAAATGGGTAATAAATGTGTTCAACCACTAATTTTGTTACACTAAACTACTGGGCTATTGATAACACATACCACAGCAATAACCATTCAAATTCTTCAGGGTATGGAATTTATTAGTAATTGTGAAGTATTACAGACTATCCTTGTACTTGAATATAATTGCATTGAATAGGTGATCTTTTATAAATAGATGTTGTTTCCATTTTGTGAACCTGTGGCTTCTGCTTGGAACAAATATTTTATTTTTCGAAATATATAAGCCGAAATATGTCAAGAACTGATATCAGGAGTCTTCGAAAATCCTTTGACAAGAATAATTGGCCTGAAACCTCCCAAAAATGGAATTGGAGCGAATAAGAAACTGCATCATGGGAATCTCCATAGCCGAAAACTTCATATAACAGGATTAGATGTGTTACTCTTTTTCTTTTTTTTGACGCCGCTAGTGGGGCACTGACACATCCTAGAGAGATGTTTAAGGTATCATTTAGTCAAGTAAAGTACGAAAATTGACGGCAGAATTAATAACCAATTAATATCCACCTTTGAGAGGTTGAATCAGCCCTGGCATGGGTATCTTGATCAACGTCAACTAGGAGGGAAATGAAGACGTAGCTTAGCTCTAACACACTAAAACGCAGTCTTGAATACCGATTTAGCTTCGTGTCGACAGGTGGGGTAGCATACCTGTACACAGGAGAGATAAGGGGTAGATATATACTAAACTGGAATTTCTGGATTGATCTCGTTTGATTAGGTGCAGATGTCTCAAAGAGCGCATTTCATTGCTTAAATGCCCTAAATGTGTATGAGCCTTCACATAAATATAGAAGTGGGTATGGGAAAGGGGGGAGAGGAGCTAATTTCTCTCCTTAATGGAGAGAAATTAAATGGAGGTATAATTAGGTATAATTATAATTAGGAGGTATAATTAGGAGGTATAATGGAGGAAACTTAATGGAGGTATTAGCTCTCCTTAAAGGGAGCTAATACCTCCCTTAATGTTGCAGAGTTTTTTTTTGCTGTATTGTTCTGTCTAAAACTGGACTTTCACTGCAAGACTCTCTTCAGACTGTTAGTGAAAGGTTTGATGAAACGTCAATTTCTATTTTCTTTTAGCATATAAATTCAACTCCTTCACTTGAGCTTTCTCCTATTGTGCCCGCCCTCATTTCATTGTTCAAGCGTCAAGATAGACAAGAAGGTACACAGCTCGGAATTGTATTCGTTAATTGGAACTTTATCCTTCTATTTATTGACTTGATGCTGGTTCAACCTTTTTTCTACAACATCTTTTTTTAACAAAAATTTGTGTTGTTTTCGCCCGAAAGCCATTAACAGCTCTCTCCAACTATGTCTCGAAAAGTTAGGTAATTTCACTAATATTACTGCTAGGTCACTGTTTTCTACCACCAACAATTTTTTAGTAGGATACTCGACCTACAGCTTCAATAAAGTGTAAATATTTTTAGTCAAAAGAATGTCAAAATTAAAAATTTAATTTCGAAATTTTGAAAATTTAAGCTCTCTATGGCAAACTTACATTAAACTTAGAACGTTCAAATTTCACTTTTATCGTTTTGAAATTAAAGGAATGAGAAAACACATGGCAAAACTTCTTTTCAAAACAAGGCCCTTTTTTAAACTTCTTAATGCATGTGTTTATGTCTGAAATCATCCACTTGAGCGCTGACACCTGTTTCAACTACCACAATAAAGTTGTAAGTAGGCTCTCTCTTTGCTTGTTTCAGCTTTTTGGTTATTTTTACAACGTTTCATGTAATTGTCACTTCATAGGTACACACATAAGAAATGGGAGTGGGTGGCTAAATTATCGACCAATTTAACATATTAAAAAAAATAGCTACTTCCCAATTTTTTAGAGGGAAAGGGCTACTTCACAATTTTTTAGAGTGAAAGGGCTACTTCACAATTTTTTAGAGTGAAAGGGCTACTTCACAATGTCCCCAGAAAAGTGGGATTGTTACGAATCAAATTTTGCTACATTCTATATTTTGTATGTAGCCTATTTCTTTATTATTAAAAATTGTTTTATTAAATACTCTCAATTTCATTTTTTGGAAAATTAAATTTATTTATAAAATTTTAAAAAAATTTTTAAAAAAAAACAGCACTTTTAAATAATATTTTAACACACAAAAACAAAAAAAAACAACTTTAAGATAGTCATACACTGCCTTAACGGGACATGAACATTTTATAAGATCAGTTACAAAATCTGATCGAAAGCTTTTCAATATTTTAACAAGTTTCACGGCATACGGCCAAGAGACATAGACGTTTCTAGTCCATGTCGGAATCTCGATCAAATATTTTCAAAATACAAAGAAAACAGAATAGATTCGTTGGCGTTCTGTCGCGAAGGAAATATCACCAGACAGAAGTTAGAAAAAAACGCACAGAACGGACGCACAAGGCACGGCACTAAGAACATATTGAAAAACCGACCTTGTTTTTGCCAAATTAACCCCTGACCTTAGCAAGTCATCCAAGTCTTTCTCAGTTTATGCTTCAGAGAACTAATTATAAGCTTTCTTGTAGTTTTAATAGATAAACATAAGGGAAGAGCAAAATATAGCAAAAGAGAAGTACCGTACCGACCTGAGCAATGGCATATTGGGCCCGATCAGCTTTCAAAGGGTTCACAGAGGGTCCAATTTCGTTTAATCTAGTATGACCAGCATCTACAGTAAATTATAACGCCCGAAAGTAATCAGACATAAGGAGACAGGGCTAGATATAGGGGAGGCTAGAAGGGGTAAGCACCCCAAGTGGCATGTCCAGGGGGCAGCATAAGAAGAATATTTTTGGTCAAAAATTGCAATATGGGACGGCAAAGTATACATATGCCCGGAGCATGCATAATGTGTCTTGTTTGGGAGTTCATACTGTAAACACCTCTGTTGGATATAGTCTGGATATAATCTCATTATACAATAAGACCCAATTGTGATTCCCTACGGACTTATCATAGTCAACAGAATCAAGTCTGGATATAATCTCATTATACAGTAAGACTCAATTGTGATTCCCTATGGACTTATCATAATCAACATTTTTGAACTTGAATTATTTATAGTTAATTGACCAAACCTGTTTGATGCATTGCCTGTAGGAGTCAAGAGCTGATTTAATCGTGCTATATTTGGTTAGCGGGGGGTATTCACACACCCCCCTTGCCAGTAAGTCCTTTTTGATGCTATTTCGAATGAACTACTAATCCCCAATTCTCCCGAAGCGGATTTATAATCGAGATTTATCATGGCTAATGTTACGCAAAAATCGTTCGACGAGTTCAGAAAAGTTTTGAGCGGAAAACTAGATTCTATTATTGGTACGCAGACAGAATTAAATAATAAGCTTGACGGAATTACTTCTGAGATCGCGTCGCTGAGAACGGAGGCTGCCGGCCGAGATGTGAGGCTTAATAACTTTGAGAAAACTATCGACGAGTATGTCGACAAGTACCAGGCCCTGGAAAAACAGCTACTACTTATCGACGTGAAAGATCGCCGTCTGAACCTTATTGTGCATGGTTTACCGGCAGAAGAGACTAACAAGAAAGTTGAAGATAGCGTCATTAAAATAGTTAGCGAAAAGCTGGGTGTAACTAGTGACATATCTATGACTAAGTGCTATCGGATTTCTTCACGGGCTTCAAACATCACAAATAGGCGCAGCAAGCAAAAGAGCCGACGCAAGGAGTCCCCCGTATTTATTTCACTAAGCTCGGAGAGTGATGTCCTGTCGATCATGAACAATGTTAAAAAGCTAAAAGGTAGTGGGATTATAATCTCTACAGACCTGTCCCATGCTCTCAACATGATTCGAAACTCCCTACTCTCGAAAGCACAAGAAATGAAAGAGTCGAAACTTATCGTTTCATCCAGAGTGCGTCATAAGGGTATTAACTTATGGCTAGAAGTGAAAAAAAGTGATTCTTCTGACTGGGAAAAGATTAATTAGTTTGTTTGTAGTGTATACGCGGACCATTATTTGTTTTATTTGTTTAATGAAATACGTCCGCGATCGAGAGATGAAACAAGTTCTTTTGTTGGTGTGTGTCATGATTGGGAAAATGACCACTAGTCAGTGTTGGTTTTTTTTCTTTTCGTTGTTTTTTTTGTTTCTTATTGTTTTCAGTGCTCAATGCGACTTCGACTTGTTAAGTCTGCCATGCCAGATTATTCTTCATCGTCGCGATTATTTTTTTATATTTTACAAATGTCTATAAATAAGGTTCTTTTTTTGCTTCGTGTGTTTTTTTCAGTTGAAGATCAGATATTTCACAAGACGTGCCGTACTCTTCCACATCAAGGTTTTGTTGATGATTTATTACCGCATCACTACAGACTCCCACCAGACGTTTTGGTAAGTCAAAATGATTATGATTAATTCTACTGGTGATGGGGCATCGAGTAGGTTGACAGATTTTGAGAGAGACCCATTAGATTTAATAAAAATTTCTGCAGATTGTGGTTTTTCGGATGATGAATATGATATTTCTATTAGATCCCTCCCTATTAACAAATATTTACTCCCTAATGAGATTAACGAACATGTTTCTCCTGGTAGTGTGAGGCTGGCGAGTTTAAACTGTTGCGGGTTGATGAGTAGTTTGGACCATTTATCTTCGTTCCTTCCATGCTACCGAGTTGATGTATTAGCTGTATGTGAGACTTTCTTAAATGAGTCAACTAGTCACCCTGCGAATATTAACGGTTACAATTTTATTTCTAAGACTAGGAATGACAGATCGAGAGGAGGCCTTGGTTTTTTTATTCATAATGATATTACTTACAGGATTGTTTCGGATTTTGATTCTATGTATGAAGAAGTGTTGTTTGAATTTTTGGTTGTCGAGCTTGATTTTGGTAATGAAAAAGTGTTGTGTTGTTTGTTTTACAGACCACCTGGCTCTTCGGTGCAACATTTCATAAGTAAGCTGGAAGCGTTTTCTTCGATCGCAATCGAGTGAAGTCGGAAGATTATGTACATTGGGGATTTTAATATTGATATAAGTAATGCTGGTCATGATCTTTCATCTACACAATATTCACCTTCAGCTGTTGATTTTCTGACACTTTTCTTTCGCTGGGGCTTCTCCCAGCTTTTCGTATTCCAACTCGAGTTGTAAGCTCGACAGCAACGGTAATCGACAATATTTTTCTGAATATGGAATTTGATTCGTGTCATGCTATTATCGATGACACGTCAGACCACTTTATGCTTTTGATGGAGATAAAAACTGGGCGACAAATGGCGACTCTGATCAAAACAACTAGAAGGCTTGATGCTACATCTGTTCAGCATTTGAATGAACTGCTGCTTAAAATTGACCCCTCTCCATACTTAGACTGCGAGGATGTAAATCAAGCTTCACAGTATTTTGTCAATGAATTTACCACAGCACTTAATGTGGCTTGTCCGATGTCTTCGACCCGTCTAAGACGTTACAACAGATCTAAAAATCCTTGGGTTACACGAGGACTACTAAGGTCGATCCAATCAAAGAACAGGCTGTATAAAATATATCTATCGAATCCCGATGAAACAAACCAAGCCTTTTTTAAAGCTTACAGAAATTGTTTAACCAAGGCTCTCAGGTCTGCTAAACAGCTCTACTATTTGAAGGCATGTAATGGCGCGCATGTATCTACTAATAAGGTATGGACATTAATAAACGATTGTATCTTCAAAAAAAAGTTAAATTCTTTTTTAGACAAAAGAATGCCCCTAGGTGGTGATCCAGCTATTAAAGGAAAACTTAACGTCGCCATCATGCTCAACACGCACTTCGCTCAAATAGGTGAAAAGACGTCGGAAGAGGCATCCCAAAAATCAACACCAAATTCTGCTGATTTCCAAAGTTTTCTACCCTCTTCTACTGACCGATCCATATTCCTCACTCCAGTCTCGTCTGCTGAATTGATGCTTGTACTTCATCAACTCAAAAATGGACACTCAGAAGGAATCGACGGATCTTTTACGAACTTGCTTAAATTGATTATGCCTAGTATAGTAAATTTTCTTGTGCACATAATTAATCTTTGTTTTAAGAATGGTATTTTCCCTTCATGTATGAAGTCCGCCCGTGTTATTGCACTACACAAAGGGGGAGATATAAAAGATCCGTCCAACTATAGGCCCATATCTATTCTATCTGCTTTCGGAAAAATTATTGAACGTTGTTTGTACGTGAGGATTATAAATTTTCTTGACAAGAATAGTTTTTTCAGTAAGTCCCAATTCGGGTTTCGAAAAGGACATTCTACTGAGCTTGCTATTTCGGCAGTAACCCAGTTTATTCATGATGCCTTGGATAATGGTGAAATTCCAGCTTCTATATTCGTGGATATACGGAAAGCATTTGACATTATTTGTCACATGATTTTAAATGTAAAATTGTCTAATCGTGGTATACATGGTCCGGCTAAATCGATAATATTGTCATATTTAAGCGATAGAGTTCAGTGTATTGATGGGGGCGATGTTATATCAACGTCTTCATACCAGTCCAATAAAGTTGGAGTGCCTCAAGGTTCGAGTCTTGGCCCTCTGTTTTTTTTATTTTATGTTAACGATATTAGTAATTCAGTTGAGGACCTAGGGCTGACCGTTCTCGTCGCAAATGACACAGCCTGTAGTGTCTCTGGAATCAATGAAGATCATGTCAAACATAATTTAAGTCTAGTATTTGATAGACTAGTAGCATGGTTTACGGCAAATAGGCTAGCTCTGAACACTTCAAAAACAAAGTTTATGGTATTTTCGTGTACGTCACGGGCACTTCCATGTCTGAAGTTGATTAAGTCATCTGTTTCAGGTATGGATATATCACGTGTTGAAATTATTCGTTACCTTGGTGTGCTGGATGACTCAAATTTGAGTTGGAAGCCGCATATAAATGGTATAAGATTGAAGCTTGGAAGGAACGTGGGTATTATGCAACGTATGAAATTCATTTTGCCGCTCGAAGCTATGCGTTCTATTTATTTTGCTCTTGTTCATTCTTATCTAAATTATTGCCCACTTATTTACTTGAATACTTTCAGATCCCATTTAATTCCGCTTCAGAGGCAACAAAATAAGGCGCTTCGTATTTTAAAAAGTTATCTTCCTTCCCCAGCGTCTTTCCCCAGTAAGTCTTCTACAAAGAGTTTGTATTGTTTATTGAATATTCTTCCTGTTGAACTTGCAGTTACTTTTAACTCGATATTATTCAAGGTTAATCATAATCTCCTGTCACTGCCCAGTTATTTCTTTTCTTTTGATTTGTTCCCAGTTGCTCCCCCATCTTCTCATCTAGCTCGCAGCATACGCAAACTACGCCAGCCGTTGATAATTTCAGAGTGGTCCCGGTTTTCTCTACGAAATAGTGTGGTCGCCGGGTGTAACAAATATTAATATTTTTTTTTTTTTTTTTTTTAGATCGTATTTTTAAAAAATAAAATAAAAACATTCCTTTTGTTAATTTATTTATTAAATAATTTTTTAATTTTTTTTTTTTTTTTTTTTTTTTTTCTTTTCTCTTCTTATTTTTCGATATATCTAGGATCTTGATATCCTTCTTCTTGTCCCATTGCTGGTTGAGAGTTGTTTATGTATCGTCGGCTGGGTCTCTGCTGTGATGTGGTGAGTAATTAACCTTACAGTTATTGATTTATTTATATTTTTTTGTGAAGTCTACCATTTTGAATGAAAATCCGTATATTTCTTTATTGTTTTTCTTTTTTTATCTGTGCAAAACGAGCTTGTCTCACTGCCAGATATCTGTATATATTTAGTGTCATTATGTAAGATTGAATAATAAATGAACCTGAACCTGAACCTGAACCTGTGAAAGCACCATTTATAGCTAAAAATAAAGATCCACATCCCAGTCACTGAATACCAAATACAGTCTAAGTTGAATAAGCCATATGAACATTTAAAAAGAATAGAAACCAGAACTCCTGGAAATGTATTCTGCCAGATGATTGGCAGTTGGAACGCTGGAATCTATAATCGAAATAGAGTATCGATTTGCTTTGTTTCGAACTTCATTTATGAATTTAGTCTTAAAGGCTACAGAACCATTCATACTTAATTTTTTATACTTTTACAAGCAACAAGCGCATAACTACTAATCCGAATCAATCAATTATTCAATGCTATTGCTCTAATAAGGTTAAAAAGAAAAGCCAATTTCATAATTCTCCGACAGAACGGATGCCAAAGTCTCAAAGAAAGAAACTGATATCACAAAAAGAAAAAAAAATCCCATTAGTTTTACTGAGGACTTCAATACCAATTAAGCTAATTCGACAGTCATAAACATATCTGAAGAGCACTAATGGGAGAATTTTTCCCCTTAGTGAATTTTGCATATAGTGGCAAAATATACAAGATTTATGGTAAATTTTTGATTAGCAAACTTGTTAAAACAAAACCACACATTCCAATGGCCAAAAGGGACCAATTTAGGAGGGGAGGTCGTCTCATCAAAGTCATAATTTACGTGCTAAGTTTAATTAAACTTTAATTTTTATCTTAGTTGCGTAGCGTCCATATTCATTAAAAATATACGGACATGACGGCATTAGATTCATATACAGCCTCTAAATAGAAAACCCTTCTAAAACAAAAGGGCTATTATCCATATTTACTATCCATTGCTGAACTTTTTTTTTACATAGTTGGCTAAACCTCGGCACAGAGTAAAAAGAAAAACTAGACCAATGGCTAAGAAGTCAATACAGGGGGAGGGAAGAGTATTTCATGGACATTTCCACCCTGAGGAAAATTTTCTCGGTCGGTAAATATTTACATATTCACATAATTTAGCTAGGAAGAAAGTAAACACATTATTTAGTGGCTTTTATCACGCTCTTTCCAAATTCAATAATCGCATCTGGGGCAAATTCCATTCTGAACCTTTAAAGGAGCTTGAAAAAGACCATAGTACCCAAAATTCTAAGAACGGGTTTCCATAAAACAGTCTAGTGAGAAGATATTGCCATTTCAATTTGATTCAGAAATCGTGATTATTATTTTCATCAGTCTTAATAGTAAAATTTTAGTCTGAAAGCATATTTGTAGTAATTTTATAAAGAGCCTGAAAACTCACAATAACCCTTTGATTGGTAACAAAAATAATAAAAAGATTTAATCAATCACAAGGGCCGAAGGTCTCAAGTAAGCGTTGATAGTTATAGTGATCAAACCCATACATGATTGGGTGAAAAACTGTTGCATAGTCCACTAAGGAAAAAAAATGTTTGGGGTAAATTTTCATCAGCAAAAAAATATTTGAGAGAGGAATGACCCATACTTTTCCTTGATAAGTCCTATCTGTAACTAATTCTACTTGGTATTTGGTAAGGAAAGTGAAAAGTCAAGAGTTTTGGAAGTAAAAAACGTAAGAAATAAAAAAGTAATAAATAATTAAATTTTTAGTTAATATCCGCTATTGAGTAATCACCTAGACACAGCTTATCTCGCATAATTAAAGTCGAGTCATACCTAACCTGAACTCCACCCAATTAAAGCTGGACGAAACACGATACCATTAATGGCAATGACATTTGATCGTCTTCAAACTCCAGGGGTTTTCAAACTCCATTTGGAAAAAGGTAAAATAAGGTGAAATAATAACTATCACATAAGCCGTGCTTAGCTAATTGACTAGAAACCCTTTTTCTAATCATCCTCGGAAACTACTTATGACATCTCTAATAAAAAATTGCATATTAAGACAATTTATTTTTAAGACAGGAATAGAACATTTTAAGATAATTTATCAGTAAAAAACTGCAGTTTCGATTCAGAGTTCACTGACGTAAACCAAAATTGAATTGAATATTATTCCTCTCTGGATTTATTGTGATGAGGTCATAATTTATTCAAAGTGAGTTGTTGGTCTGAGTTAAAAGTAGTAACCATCTATGGAATTTTGGGACTTGTATACACCTTTTCAAAGAGATTCAGAGCTCCCCCACATTCCAGGCTAACCAGATATGTTTCTAGGCCAACCAGACATGGTCTTATACTTTTGAGGACTTGTCTTTCACTTTGATGAAGGACAAGTTGTTCTGACGCAATTTACCAGATTTCTAATTCATATATTTTTTGATAACTTGATAGGTGATTTGAATAAAAGGAATTCAAATATTTTGCCTATGAAATAGAAGCTAACTATATTTGCGAAAAAGATATTCCGTTTGCACAACTCTGATCTGATTGAATTGTCGCCCGACAATGAGATCTAATCACAGCTAAGCCTTTTCTTATTGCGAGAGGGTTAGTCAATTTACAGCTTAGTGTTAACTGACAGAGTTCCAAATACGAACATTTTGAAAAGCAGACAAAAAGATCGGACATTATAATCAGAATTATTTGATTAACATTTAAAAAGGGGTAATGAGAAATATGATCTGTATAATACACAAGTGATATTTGATAAGTATTGTCAATTTAAAATATGATCTAACGTTCCCGTCGTCCCCCCCCCCCCATTTCTGAGGGCAGGGAGGGGAGGGGTCAAATTTGGATGCCCGAAGGAGTTGTTAACTCAGGTATTTTGTTATAAATTTGAAAAATGCCTAACGATGAATCGGAAATGTATTTTTTCTTTACATGGTGTTCGTTCAAAAAGTGAGGATTTCTGTTAAATAAAAAATTGTTATACCTTTTAAAGTAGCTTTACGGGGTTCGAGGGACTCTGTTGTTTTATTCCGTGTGATTTTTTCTTTACATGGTGTTCGTTCAAAAAGCGAGGATTTCTGTTAAATAAATAATTGTTATACCTTTTAAAATAGCTTTACGGGCTTTGAGGGACTCTGTTGTTTTATTCCGTGTGATTTTTTCTTCACATGGTGTTCGTTCAAAAAGCGAGGATTTCTGTTAAATAAATAATTCTTATATTTTTTCCATTCAATTGAAAACGAGTATTTTTGTTAAATAAATAATTGTTATACCTTTTAAAATAGCTTTACGGGGCTTGAAGGATTCTGTTGTTTTATTCCGTGGGATTTTTTCTTTACATGGTGTTCGTTCAAAAAGCAAGGATTTCTGTTAAATAAATAATTCTTATATTTTTTCCCTTCAATTGAAAGCGAGGATTTCTGTTAAATAAATAATTGTTATACCTTTTAAAATAGCTTTACGGGGTTTGAAGGACTCTCTTGTTTAATTCCGTGTGATATTTTCTTTACATGGTGTTTTTGTTAAATAAATAATTATTTTTTTTTACTTTCAATTGAAAGCGAGGATTTCTGTTAAATAAATAATTGTTATACCTTTTAAAATAGCTTTACGGGGTTTGAAGGACTTTGTTGTTTAATTCCGTGTGATTTTTTCTTTGCATGGTATTCGTTCAAAAAGCGAGGATTTCTGTTAAATAAATAATTCTTATATTTTTTACTTTCAATTGAAAGCGAGGATTTCTGTTAAATAAATAATTGTTATACCTTTTAAAATAGCTTTACGGGGTTTGATGGACTCTGTTGTTTTATTCCGTGTGATTTTTTCATTACATGATGTTCGTTCAAAAAGCGAGGATTTCTGTTAAATAAATAATTCTTATATTTTTTCCGTTCAATCGAAAGAGAGGATTTCTGTTAAATAAATAATTGTTATGACTTTTAAAATAGCTTTACGGAGTTTGAGGGCACTGTTGTTTTATTCCGCTTGACTTTTTTTTTACATGGTGTTCGTTCAAAAAGCGAGGATTTCTGTTAAATAAATGTTCAATTGAAAGCAAGTATTTCTGTTAAATAAATAATTCTTATACCTTATAAAATGGCTTTACGGGGTTCGAGGGGCTCTGTCGTTTTATTCCGTGTGATTTTTTCTTTACTTGGTGTTCATTCAAAAAGCGAGGATTTCTGTTAAATAAATAATTCTTATATTTTTTCCGTTCAATTGAAAGCGAGGATTTCTGTTAAATAAATAATTGTTATACCTTTTAAAATAGCTTTACGGGGTTTTAGGGACTCTGTTGTTTTATTCCGTGTGATTTTTTATTTACATGGTGTTTCTGTTAAATAAATAATTCTTATATTTTTTCCGTTCAATTGAAAACGAGGATTTCAATTAAATAAATAATTGTTATACCTTTTAAAATAGCTTTACGGGGTTTGAGGGACTCTGTTGTTTTATTCCGTGTGATTTTTTCTTTACATGATGTTCGTTCAAAAAGAGAGGATTTCTGTTAAATAAATAATTCTTATATATTTTCCATTCAATTGAAAGCGAGGATTTCTGTTAAATAAATAATTGTTATATAGCTTTACGGGGTTTGAGGGACTCTGTTGTTTTATTCCGTGTGATTTTTTCTTTACATGGTGTTCGTTCGAAAATCGAGGATTTCTGTTAAATAAATAATTTTTATATTTTTTCCGTTCAATTTAAAGCGAGGATTTCTGTTAAATATATAATTGTTATACCTTTTAAAATAGCTTTACGGGGTTTGAGGGGCTCTGTCGTTTTATTCCATGTGATTTTTTTTACATGGTGTTCGTTCAAAAAGCGAGGATTTCTGTTAAATAAATGTTCAATTGAAAGCGAGGATTTCTGTTAAATAAATAATTTTTATACCTTTTGAAATAGCTTTACGGGGTTTGATGGATTCTGTTGTTTTATTCCGTGTGATTTTTTCTTTACATGGCGTTCGTTCAAAAAGCGAGTATTTATGTTAAATAAATAATCCCTATATTTTCTCTTTTCAATTGAAAGAGACGATTTATGTTAAATAAATAATTGTTTTACCTTTTAAAATAGCTTTACGGGGTTTGAAGGACTCTGTTGTTTTATTCCGTGTGATTTTTTCTTTACATGGTGGTTCTGTTAAATAAATAATTCTTATATTTTTTCCGTTCAATTGAAAGCGAGGATTTCTGTTAAATAAATAATTGTTATACCTTTTAAAATGGTTTTACGGGGTTTGAAGGACTCTGTTGTTTTATTCCGTGTGATTTTTTCTTTACATGGTGTTCGTTCAAAAAGCGAGGATTTCTGTTAAATAAATAATTCTTATATATTTTCCATTCAATTGAAAGCGAGGATTTCTGTTAAATAAATAATTGTTATACCTTTTAAAATAGCTTTACGGGGTTTGATGGACTCTGTTGTTTTATTCCGTGTGATTTTTTCTTTACATGGTGTTCGTTAAAAAAGCGAGGATTTCTGTTAAATAAATAATTCTTATATTTTTTCATTTCAATTTAAAGCGAGTATTTCTGTTAAATAAATAATTGTTATACCTTTTAAAATTGCTTTACGGGGTTTGAGGGGCTCTGTTGTTTTATTCCGCGTGATTTTTTCTTTACATGGTGTTCGTTCAAAAAGCGAGGGTTTCTGTCAAATAAATGTTCAATTGAAAGCGAGGATTTCTGTTAAATAAATAATTGTTATACCTTTTAAAATAGCTTTACGGGGTTTGAGGGGCTCTGTTGTTTTATTCCGTGTGATTTTTTCTTTACATGGTGTTCGTTCAAAAAGCGAGGATTTCTGTTAAATAAATAATTATTATATTTTTTCATTTCAATCGAAAGCGAGGATTTATTTTAAATAAATAATTGTTTTACCTTTTAAAATAGCTTTACGGGGTTTGAAGGACTCTGTTGTTTTATTCCGTGTGATATTTTCTTTACATTGTGTTTCTGTTAAATAAATAATTCTTATATTTTTTAAGTTCAATTGAAAGCGAGGATTACTGTTAAATAAATAATTGTTATAACTTTTAAAATGGCTTTTCGGGCTTTAAGGAACTCTTTTGTTTTATTCCGTGTGATTTTTTCTTTACATGGTTTTCGTTCAAAAAGTGAGGATTTCTGTTAAATTAATAATTCTTATATTTTTTCAATTCAATTGAAAGCGAGGATTTCTGTTAAATAAATAATTGTTATACAGTTTAAAATAGCTTTACATGGTTTGATGGGCTATGTCGTTTTATTCCGTGTGATTTTTTCTTTACACGGTTGTCGTTCAAACAGCGAGGATTTTTGTTAAATAAAAAATTTTTATAAAGTTTAAAATAGCTTTACAGGGTTTGAAAGGCTCTGTTGTTTTATTCTGTGTGATTTTTTCTTTACATGGTGTTCGTTCAAAAAGCGAGGATTTCTGTTAAATAAATGTTCAATTGAAAGCGAGGATTTCTGTTAAATAAATAATTTTTATACCTTTTAAAATAGATTTACGGGGTTTGAGGGTCTCTGTTGTTTTATTCCATGTGATTTTTTCTTTACATGGTGTTCGTTCAAAAAGCGAGGATTTCTGTTAAATAAATAATTCTTATATTTTTTCCGTTCAATTGAAAGCAAGTATTTCTTTTAAATAAATAATTCCTATACCTTTTAAAATAGATTTACGGGGTTTGAGGGGCTCTGTTGTTTTATTCCATGTGATTTTTTTTTTACATGGTGTTCGTTCAAAAAGCAAGGATTTCTGTTAAATAAATTTTCAATTGAAAGAGAGGATTTCTGTTAAATAAATAATTGTTATACCTTTTAAAATAGCTTTACGGGGTTTGAAGGATTCTGTTGTTTTATTCCGTGTGATTTTTTCTTTACATGGCGTTCGTTCAAAAAGCGAAGATTTCTGTTAAATAAATAATTCCTATATTTTCTCTGTTCAATTGAAAGCGAGGATTTATGTTAAATAAATAATTGTTTTACCTTTTAAAATAGCTTTACGGGGTTTGAAGGACTCTGTTGTTTTATTCCGTGTGATTTTTTCTTTACATGGTGTTCGTTCAAAAAGCGAGGATTTCTGTTAAATAAATGTTCAATTGAAAGCTAGGATTTCTGTTAAATAAATAATTTTTATACCTTTTAAAATAGCTTTACGGGGTTTGAGGGACTCTGTTGTTTTATTCCATGTGATTTTTTCTTTACATGGTGTTCGTTCAAAAAGCGAGGATTTCTGTTAAATATATAATTATTTTATTTTTTCAGTTCAATCGAAAGCGACTATGTCTGGAAAATAAATAATTGTTATACCTTTTAAAATTCCTTTATGGGGTGTGAGTGTCTCTGTCGTTTTAGTCCGCGTGATTTTTTATTTAAATGGTGTTTGTTCAAAAAGCGAGGGCATCTGTCAAATAAATGTTCAATTGAAAGCGAGGATTTCTGTTAAATAAATAATTGTTATACCTTTTGAAATAGATTTACGGGGTTTGAAGGAGTCTGTTGTTTTATTCCGTGTGATTTTTTCTTTACATGGCGTTCGTTCAAAAAGCGAAGATTTCTGTTAAATAAATAATTCCTATATTTTCTCTGTTCAATTGAAAGCGAGGATTTATGTTAAATAAATAATTGTTTTACCTTTTAAAATAGCTTTACGGGGTTTGAAGGACTCTGTTGTTTTATTCCGTGTGATTTTTTCTTTACATGGTGTTTCTGTTAAATAAATAATTCTTATATTTTTTCCGTTCAATTGAAAGCGAGGATTTCTGTTAAATAAATAATTGTTATACCTTTTAAAATAGTTTTACGGGGTTTGAAGAACTCTGTTGTTTTATTCCGTGTGATTTTTTCTTTACATGGTGTTCGTTCAAAAAGCGAGGATTTCTGTTAAATAAATAATTCTTATATTTTTTCCGTTCAATTGAAAGCGAGGATTTCTGTTAAATAAATAATTGTTACACCTTTTAAAATAGCTTTACGGGGTTTGAGGGTCTCTGTTGTTTTATTCCGTGTGATTTTTTCTTTACATGATGTTCGTTCAAAAAGCGAGGATTTCTGTTAAATAAATAATTCTTATATTTTTTCCGTTCAATTGAAAGCGAGGATTTCTGTTAAGTAAATAATTGTTATACCTTTTAAAATAGCTTTACGGGGTTTGGAGGACTCTGTTGTTTTATTCCATGTGATTTTTTCTTTACATGGTGTTTCTGTTAAATAAATAATTCTTATATTTTTTCCGTTCAATTGAAAGCGAGGATTTCTGTTAAATAAATAATTGTTATACCTTTTAAAATAGCTTTATGGGGTTTGAAGGACTCTGTTGTTTTATTCCGTGTGATTTTTTATTTACATGGTGTTATTTAAAAAAGCTAGGATTTCTGTTAAATAAATAATTTTTATATTTTTTCCATTCAATTTAAAGCGATGTTTTCTGTTAAATAATTAATTGTTATACATTTTAAAATAGCTTTACGGGGTTTGATGGAATCTGTTGTTTTATTCAGTTTGATTTTTTCTTTACATGGTTTTCGTTCATAAAGCTATGAATTCTGTTAAATAAATAATTCTTATAACTTTTAATATATATTTACGAGGTTTGAGGGACTCTGTTGTTTAATCCATGTGATTTTTTCTTTACATGGTGTTCGTTCAAAAAGCGAGGATTTCTGTTAAATAAATAATTCTTATTTTTTTTCCGTTCAATTGAAAGCGAGGATTTCTGTTAAATAAATAATTGTTATACCTTTTAAAATAGCTTTACGGGGTTTGAGTGTCTCTGTTGTTTTATTCCGTGTGATTTTTTCTTTACATGGTGTTCGTTCAAAAAGCGAGGATTTCTGTTAAATAAATTTTCAATTGAAAGCGAGGATTTCTGTTAAATAAATAATTGTTATACCTTTTGAAATAGCTTTACGGGGTTTGAAGGAGTCTGTTGTTTTATTCCGTGTGATTTTTTCTTTACATGGCGTTCGTTCAAAAAGCGAGGATTTCTGTTAAATAAATAATTCCTATATTTTCTCTGTTCAATTGAAAGCGACGATTTATGTTAAATAAATAATTGTTTTACCTTTTAAAATAGCTTTACGGGGTTTGAAGGACTCTGTTGTTTTATTCCGTGTGATTTTTTCTTTACATGGTGTTTCTGTTAAATAAATAATTCTTATATTTTTTCCGTTCAATTGAAAGCGAGGATTACTGTTAAATAAATAATTGTTATACCTTTTAAAATAGTTTTACGGGGTTTGAAGAACTCTGTTGTTTTATTCCGTGTGATTTTTTCTTTACATGGTGTTCGTTCAAAAAGTGAGGATTTCTGTTAAATAAATAATTCTTATATTTTTTCCATTCAATTGAAAGCGAGGATTTCTGTTAAATAAATAATTGTTATACCTTTTAAAATAGCTTTACGGGGTTTGAGGGACTCTGTTGTTTTATTCCGTGTGATTTTTTCTTTACATGGTGTTCATTCAAAAAGCGAGGATTTCTGTTAAATAAATAATTCTTATATTTTTTCCTTTCAATTTAAAGCGAGTATTTCTGTTAAATAAATAATTGTTATACCTTTTAAAATAGCTTTACGGGGTTTGAGGGGCTCTGTTGTTTTATTCTGTGTGATTTTTTTTTACATGGTGTTCGTTCAAAAAGCGAGGATTTCTGTTAAATAAATGTTCAATTGAAAGCAAGTATTTCTGTTAAATAAATAATTGTTATACCTTTTAAAATAGCTTTACGGGGTTTGAGGGGCTCTGTTGTTTTATTCCGTGTGATTTTTTCTTTACATGGTGTTCGTTCAAAAAGCGAGGATTTCTGTTAAATAAATAATTAATATATTTTTTCCGTTCAATTGAAAGCGAGGATTTCTGTTAAATAAATAATTGTTATACCTTTTAAAATAGCTTTTCGGGGTTTGAGGGCCTCTGTTGTTTTATACAGTTTTTTTTTGTCTTTACATGGTGTTAGTTCAAAAAGCGAGGATTTCTGTTAAATAAATAATTCTTATATTTTTCGGTTCAATCGAAAGCGAGGATTTCTGTTAAATAAATAATTGTTATACATTTTAAAATAACTTTACGGGGTTTTAGGGACTCTGTTGTTTTATTCCGTGTGATTTTTTCTTTACATGGTGTTCGTTCAAAAAGCGAGGATTTCTGTTAAATAAATAATTCTTATATTTTTTCCGTTCAAAAATATCTTCATTTTTAGCCTAATTGCGTAGCTACTAAAGGAACATTTTTGTTGTATCTATTGGTATCAATATCCCGTTTTTTAGAGTTTCGGTTACTATTCAGCCTTACGTGCCTGAAATCATGAATTAGAATATTTAATTAGCTGTTTGAGTTTTCAGACATAGTTTTTTAGATGTTCATGGGTGTTAGGTTCCTGGAGGGTTTTATGACTCCTCCCTCCAATGAATTCAGATGGTTTTAGGACTCATCCCCCTAGCCATAACTCCATTCAACCTTGAGCGAAGATATAAAAGTTTGATGAAGTATTTTTCTACTTAACAACTATATTAATAACGACCAATATGATAAGATATTATGACATATTATTTAATCAGTTAGTGAGAGTTCAATGCCTACTCACTGAACTGTCTTACCGAGGTTTTATGACTCCTCCCTCCACTGAATTCAGATGGATTTAGGACTCATCCCTCTAGCCATAACTCCATTCAGCCTTGAGCGAATATATAAAAGTTTGATGAAGTATTTTTCTGCTTAACAACTACATGAATACCTAACAAGACGATATGATAGTATGCAACAGAATTTACCGGTTTGAAAAAAATCATTTTTCGATATTATAGTCGAATGAAAATTTTTATTAATGTGTATGGAAGTCGAAGAAATTGATTATTATCCTTGGCAAGTGAATTATAACATTTTTGAGTATGATAAAACTTTGTGGAGTACTACATTACATCATATAAACAGTCTTGGATTTTTACGATAGAGTGATTACACCATTTAATAATGCTGGTCGGGAACAGAGAGATGTTCAGGAGGAAGTCAGCGAAATTTGCAGCTTTTTCGGGGTTGAAGCGCTCTACGTAAAGGGCAATGTACCTACAGATAAAGTTTTAATTCAAAAGTGTGACCCTAGGATTCCACTTTTCAATCTAGAAGAGTTTAAGTGTCCTAACTTTGAAGGGCGTTATCACCATCCTGAAGATGAGTTAGGTTCTTCGCACAGTGGACACCTAAGAACATACCTGATCGTGAGAAATCCATAAGACATGGTAAAAACTATTCTATATCATGGGACCATCGTTTGTGGATGTTTAAGAGTGAACTCTAAGTACTATTTTTTATGTAAACATTTGTTGTTGTTTTTTTTTCTAAAAAAATCTGTTAATACGTTTAAGCAATAAATATCTTTAAGCTTAACCCGTCTTTATTCTTTAGAATAGTTCTATTGTTAGCAAGTAAAAACTCTTTCCTGAAGTCACCTCTTGGATACACAATGCAGAAACTTCATTTAAGAAACTATGAAAAAATTGTAAGTAAGTAATTCTAAGTAAGTAACAAACTCTTTATTGTTTTCACGAGTTAGATATACGATGTAGAAATTAAATTCAAGAAATTATGAAAAAAATTCTCAGTAAGTAACAATTTCTTTCTTGAAGTCAACTCTTGGATAGGCAATCCGGAAATGTCATTCAAGAAATTTTGAAGATATTTGTAAGTAAGTAACAAACTCTTTATTGATTTCACCTCTTGGATATACAGTACAGATACTTCATTCAAGAAACTATGAAAAAATCGCAAGTAAGTAATTTTTTTTTCTCTTTATCACAAACAATTTTCACTTAGCTACACGATGTAGAAATTTAATTCAAGAAATTATGAAAAAATTTTCAGTAAGTAATAAATTCAAGAAATTATGATTTCACGAGTTAGATATACGATGTAGACATTAAATTCAAGAAATTATGAAAAAAATTCTCAGTAAGTAACAATTTCTTTCTTGAAGTCAACTCTTGGATAGGCAATTCGGAAATTTCATTCAAGAAATTATGAAGATATTTGTAAGTAAGTAACAAACTCTTTATTGATTTCACCCCTTGGATATACAGTACAGATACTTCATTCAAGAAACTATGAAAAAATCGCAAGTAAGTAACTTTTTTTTCTCTTTATCACAAACAATTTTCACTTAGCTACACGATGTAGAAATTTAATTCAAGAAATTATGAAAAAATTTTCAGTAAGTAATAAATTCAAGAAATTATGAAAAAATTCACGAGTTAGATATACGATGTAGAAATTAAATTCAAGAAATTATGAAAAAATTCTCAGTAAGTAACAATTTCTTTCTACAGTACAGATACTTCATTCAAGAAATTATGAAAAAATCGCAAGAAAGCAACTTCTTTTTCTTTGTATCACAAACAATTTTCACTTAGCTACACGATGTAGAAATTTAATTCAAGAAATTATGAAAAAATTCTCAGTAAGTAACAAATTCAAGAAATTATGAAAAAATTCTCAGTCTAAGTAGCGAATTCTTTCTTGAATTCACCTGTTGTATAAACAAAAAGACATTTCGTTCAAGAAATTATGACAAAATTCTAAGTAAGTAACAAACTCTTTATTGTTTTCACGAGTTAGATATACGATGTTGAAATTAAATACAAGAAATTATGAAAAAATTCTCAGTAAGTAACCATTTCTTTCTTGAAGTCAACTCTTGGATACACAATACGGAAATTTCATTCAAGAAATTATGAAAAAAATCGCAAGTAAGTAACTTTTTCTCTTTATCACAAACATTTTTCACTTAGCTACACGATGTAGAAATTTAATTCAAGAAATTATGAAAAAATTCTCAGTAAGTAACAATTTCTTTCTTGAAGTCAACTCTTGGATACACAATATGGAAATTTCATTCAAGAAATTATAAAAGTATTTGTAAGTAAGTAACAAGCTCTTTATTGATTGCACCTCTTGAATATACAGTACAGATACTTCATTCAAGAAACATGATTAAACACGTTTTGAAACTACATACTATTTGCATGCCTTTCCTTGGCACCTTTCCAAACGAGCGGAGATTCCCCACTGGTTCCTACACATTGCAAAAAGTTAGCAGTACGAAAACTCCACGTTTTCAACCAGACTGGTTTTTTAGACAACACCCATTTTTAGGTACCAATCAGAGACAGCGGGGGTTGCTCAATATACAATAACTTGATTGGTGATTGGTTACACACCACGACGGCGCATACATAGTGAGAGAGATATGCAAAGTTGACATAGCTTTATTTCATTTTTTTAAGGTTCATTTCGACGTGGTTACGTGCGCGCACGTAACCTCTGAAGTATCTGTACTGTCAAGAGGTGAAATCAATAAAGAGCTTGTTACTTACTTACAAATATTTTTTATAATTTCTTGAATGAAATTTCCGTATTGTTTATCCGAGAGTTGACTTCAAGGAAGAAATTTTTACTTACTGAGAATTTTTTCATAATTTCTTGAATTAAATTTCTGCATCGTGTAGCTAAGTGAAAATTGTTTGTGATAAAGAGAAAAAATTACTTACTTGCAATTTTTTCATAATTTCTTGAATGAAGTATCTGTGCTGTATATCCAAGAGGTGAAATCAATAAAGAGTTTGTTACTCACTTACAAATATTTTCATAATTTTTCAATGAAATTTCCGTATTGTGTATCCAAGAGTTGACTTCAAGAAAGAAATGGTTACTTACTGAGAATTTTTTCGTAATTTCTTGAATTTAATTTCTACATCGTATATCTAACTCGTGAAAACAATAAAGAGTTTGTTACTTACTTAGAATTTTGTCATAATTTCTTGAAAGAAATGTCTTTTTGTTTATACAACACGTGAATTCAAGAAAGAATTCGCTACTTAGACTGAGAATTTTTTCATAATTTCTTGAATTTGTTACTTACTGAGAATTTTTTCATAATTTCTTGAATTAAATTTCTACATCGTGTAGCTAAGTGAAAATTGGTTGTGATAAAGAGAAAAAAAAGTTACTTTCTTGCGATTTTTTCACAATTTCTTGAATGAAGTATCTGTACTGTTTATTCAGGAGATGAAGTCAATAAAGAGCCTGCTACTTACTTACAAATATGTTTATAATTTTTTGAATGAAATTTTCGTATTGCGGTTACAAGAGTTGACTTCAAAAAAGAAATTGTTACTTACTGAGAATTTTTTCATAATTTCTTGAATTTAATTTCTACATCGTATATCTAACTCGCGAAAACAATAAAGAGTTTGTCACTTATTCAGAATTACTTACTTACAATTTTTTCATAGTTTCTTAAATGAAGTTTCTGCATTGTGTATCCAAGAGGTGACTTCAGGAAAGAGTTTGTTACTTGCTTACAATAGAACTATTCTAAAGAATAAAGACGGGTTAAGCTTAAAGATATTTATTGCTTAAATGTATTAACAGATTTTTTTTTGAGAAAAAAACAACAACAAATGTTTACATAAGAAATTGTACTTAGAGTTCACTCTTAAACATCCGCAAACGATGGTCCCATGATATAGAATAGTTTTTACCATGTCTTATGGATTTATCACGATCAGGTATGTTCTTAGGTATCCAATGTGCGAAGAACCTAACCTCGTCCTTAGGACGGTAATAACGCCCTTCAAATTTAGGATACTTAAACTCTTCTAGATTGAAAAGTGGAATCCTAGGGTCACATTTTTGAATTAAAACTTTATCTGTAGGTACATTGCCCTTTACGTAGAGCTCTTCAACCCCGAAAAAGCTGCAAATTTCACTGACTTCCTCCTGAACATCTCTCAGTTCCCGACCAGCATTATTAAGTGGTGTAATCACTCTATCGTAAAAATCCCAGTCTGTTTATATGACGTAATGTAGTACTCCACAAGCTTTTATCATACTCAACATATTATAGTTCACTATCCAATAATAACAGTCAATTTCTTCGAGTTCCATAGACAATAATAAAAATGCACATTCAAATATAACACCACAAGATGATTTTTTCAAACTGATAAATTCTGTGTCATACAGTCCTATCATCTTGGAAGTTATTAATGTAGTTGTTAAGTAGAAAAATACTTCATCAAACTCTTATATCTTCGCTCAAGGTTGAATGGAGTTATGGCTAGGGGGATGAGTCCTAAAACCATCTGAATTCATTGTTGGGAGGAGTCATAAAACCCCTGGAAGTCATTGAGGGGAGGAGTAATTGAACTCTCGGTAACTGATAAATTCTGTTTCATACAGTCCTATCATCTTGGTAGTTATTAATGTAGTGGTTAAGTAGGAAAATACTTCGTCAAACTTTTATATCTTCTCTCAAGGTTGAATGGAGTTATGGCTAGGGGTATGAGTCCTAAAACCATCTGAATTCATTGGAGGGAGGAGTCATAAAACCCTCCAGGAACCTAACACCCATGAACATCTAAAAAACTATGTCTGAAAACCCACACATCTAATTAAATATTCTAAGTCATGATTTCAGGCATGTAAGGCTGAATATTAACCGAAACTCTAAAAACGGATTATTGATACTAATAGATACAAAAAAGCTTTGCATGTAGTAGTTACACACTTAGGCTAAAAATGAAAATATTTCTGAACGGAAAAAATATAAGAATTATTTATTTAACACCACGTAAAGAAAAAATCACACGGAATAAAAAAGCAGAATCCCTCAAACCCCGTAAAGCTATTTTAAAAGGTATAACAATTATTTATTTAACAGAAATCCTCGCTTTTTGAACGAACACCATGTAAAGAAAAAATCACATGGAATAAAACAACAGAGTCCCTCAAACCCCGTAAAGCTATTTTAAAAGGTATAACAATTATTTATTTAACAGAAATCCTCGCTTTCAATTGAACTGAAAAAATATAAGAATTATTTATTTAAAAGAAATCCTCGCTTTTTGAATGAACACCATGTAAAGAATAAATCACACGGAATAAAACAACAGAGTCCTTCAAACCCCGTAAAGATATTTTAAAAGGTATAACAACTATTTATTTAACAGAAATCCTCGCTTTCAATTGAACGGAAAAAATATAAGAATTATTTATTTAACAGAAATCCTCGCTTTTTGAACGAACACCATGTAAAGAAAAAATCACACGGAATAAAACAACAGAGTCCCTCAAACCCCGTAAAGCTATTTTAAAAGGTATAACAATTATTTATTTAACAGCAATCCTCGCTTTTAATTGAACATTTATTTAACAGAAATCCTCGCTTTTTTAACGAACACCATGTAAAGAAAAAATCACACGGAATAAAACAACAGAGCCCCTCAAACCCCGTAAAGCTTTTTTAAAAGGTATAACATTTATTTATTTAACAGAAATCCTTGCTTTCAATTGAACGGAAAATATATAAGAATTATTTATTTAACAGAAATCCTCGCTTTTTGAACGAACACCATGTAAAGAAAAAATCACACTGAATAAA
This sequence comes from Artemia sp. Qi Xiang Cuo, assembly GCF_049724085.1. Classification (NCBI taxonomy): domain Eukaryota; kingdom Metazoa; phylum Arthropoda; class Branchiopoda; order Anostraca; family Artemiidae; genus Artemia; species Artemia sp. Qi Xiang Cuo. The sequence continues at coordinate 82,938 of NW_028300385.1, read as the reverse complement.
ACAACAGAGTCCTTAAAACCCCGTAAAGCTATTTTAAAAGGTATAACAATTATTTATTTAAAAGAAATCCTCTCTTTTTGAACAAACACCATGTAAAGAAAAAATCACACGGAATAAAACAACAGAGTCCCTCAAACCCCTTAAAGCTATTTTAAAAGTTATAACAATTATTTATTTAACAGAAATCCTCGCTTTCAATTGAACGGAAAAAATATAAGAATTATTTATTTAACAGAAATCCTCGCTTTTTGAACGAACACCATGTAAAGAAAAAATCACACGGAATAAAACAACAGAGTCCTTTAAACCCCGTAAAGCTATTTTAAAATTTATAACAATTATTTAATTAACATAAATCCTCTATTTAAATATAACTTAAAAAATATAATAATTATTTATTTAACATAAATCCTCGCTTTTTGAACGAACACCATGTAAAGAAAAAATCACACGGAATAAAACAACAGAATCCTTCAAACCCCGTAAAGCTATTTTAAAAGGTATAAAAATTATTTATTTAACAGAAATCCTCGCTTTCAATTGAACATTTATTTAACAGAAATCCTCGCTTTTTGAACGAACACCATGTAAAGAAAAAATCACACGGAATAAAACAACAGAGCCTTTCAAACCCCGTAAAGCTATTTTAAAAGGTATAAAAATTATTTATTTAACAGAAATCCTCGCTTTCACTTGAACGGAAAAAATATAAGAATTATTTATTTAACAGAAATCCTCGCTTTTTGAACGAACACTATGTAACGAAAAATCACACTGAATAAAACAACAGAGTCCCTCAAACACCGTAAAGCTATTTTAAAAGGTATAACAATTATTTATTTAACAGAAATCCTCACTTTTTGAACGAACACCATGTAAATAAAAAATCACATGGAATAAAACAACAGAGTCCCTCAAACCCCGTAAAGCTATTTTAAAAGGTATAACAATTATTTATTTAACAGAAATCCTCGCTTTCAATTGAATGGAAAAAATATAAGAATTATTTATTTAACAGAAATCCTCGCTTTTTGAACGAACACCATGTGAAGAAAAAATCACACGGAATAAAACAACAGAGTCCTTCAAACCCCGTAAAGCTATTTTAAAAGGTATAACAATTATTTATTTAACAGAAATCCTCGCTTTCAATTGAACGGAAAAAATATAAGAATTATTTATTTAACAGAAACACCATGTAAAGAAAAAATCACACGGAATAAAACAACAGAGTCCTTCAAACCCCGTAAAGCTATTTTAAAAGGTATAACAATTATTTATTAAACAGAAATCCTCGCTTTCAATTGAACGGAAAAAATATAAGAATTATTTATTTAACAGAAATCCTCGCTTTTTGAACGAACACCATGTAAAGAAAAAATCACACGGAATAAAACGACAGAATCCTTCAAACCCCGTAAAGCTATTTTAAAAGGTATAACAATTATTTATTTAACATAAATCCTCGCTTTTTGAACGAACACCATTTAAAGAAAAAATCACACGGAATGAAACGACAGAGCTCCTCAAACCCCATAAAGCTATTTTAAAAGATATATCAATTATTTATTTAACAGAAATCCTCGCTTTTTGAGCGAACATCACGTAAAGAAAAAATACATTTCCGATTCGTCGTTAGGCATTTTTCAAATTTATAACAAATTACCTGAGTTAACAACTCCTTCAGACCTCCAAAATTGACCCCTCCCCTCCCTGCTCTCAGAAATGAGTGGGGGGGACGATGGGAACGTTAGATCCTATTTTAAATTGACAATACTTATCAAACATCACTTGTGTATTATACAAATCATATATCTCATTACCCCTTTTTAAATGTTAATCAAATGATTCTGATTATAATGTCCGATTTTTTTGTCTGCTTTTCAAAATATTCGTATTTGGAACTCTGTCAGTTAACACTAAGCTGTAAATTGACTAACCCTCTCGCAATAACAAAAGGCTTAGCTGTGATTACATCTCATTGTCGGGCGACAATTCAATCAGATCAGAGTTGTGCAAACGCAATACCTTTTTCGCAAATTGAGTTAGCTTCTATATCATAGGCAAAATATTTGAATTCCTTTTATTCAAATCACCTATCAAGTTATCAAAAAATATATGAATTAGAAATCTGGTAAATTGCGTCAGAACAACTTGTCCTTCATCAAAGTGAAAGACAAGTCCTCAAAAGTATAAGACCATGTCTGGTTGGCCTAGAAACATATCTGGTTAGCCTGGAATGTGGGGGAGCTCTGAATCTCTTTGAAAAGGTGTATACAAGTCCCAGAATTCCATAGATGTTTACTATTGTTAAATTTAAGAGGATTATAAAATGGAATCTACTTTGCTTTTAGTTTGACCTATATTTTGATATTTTTTACTTCAGTATTTTTTCTTGGATTAATTTTGAGACTATTATTTTGTGTGGTGATTACGATAGCCATGAAAAGCTCTGATAAAACGCCTGAACTTGAATACTCTCCGGTTCTGAACTTTACTCAAAGTGATTTGCTAATCGGAATAGAGGAGGATATTATCAAAAAACATGTTATGCAGTTTTTTGAAATGAATATAGTCAAAGAAGCTAAAAGTTTACTGTTGCAAATAAGTGCACCTGAATCGGATTGCCCAGTACGTAAGGGGAATAATGCGCTTTCTAATCATTTTAGTGACATTATTTCTCTGTTAAGATCTGTTGACAGTAGTGACATTTTTGTACCTACGTTTGTGATAAAGCGACCTACAGAGATGCCATGTCTCCCTGCAAATACTTATACTTCTTTACTCTCTAAGTTTAATGAGCTACAACAAGGGATTATTGAAATATCAAGGAAATTCGAAAATGATCAGTTGAATTTTTCTAAACTTCCCAAACCAACTCCAGCAGTTGACGCTCATGCGAAAGTTATTGTCTCTATAGTGCCTAGAGATCTGTCTGATCCGATTAAACGCAAATCTGTTCTCGATCAAATAGCTGGGCATGAAGTAGTTTGTAGAGTGAAACCTGTTAAAGACAGATGGTTTGTAAATATTGATAAATCTGCAACAGAAGATTTGTGTACATCAGTTCAGAACTTTACTATCGGAGCAACAGTTAAAGTACGATCCAAGCGCTTTTTTGGGATTCTCAGAGGTTTCCCAGTTAATACCGACCTTTCCGTTATTAATAGACTACAAGGTATAATAAGTGCAAATCGACCGGGCCAGACTATATCAGTCAACCTTGAACACTCAGTCTGCTTATTTCAAAGAAGGAATTTAAGTTGGATATGAGTTTTTTCGAATTCAAAAATTTACGGAAATACCCAAATGCTGCTTCAAATGCCGATCATACGATCACTTTCAAAGTGCTTGCACCAGCAATGTCCCGAAATGTGTCAAATATGCCGGGTCACATCTTTTTACTAAGGATAGTCCTTGTAGTGCTGCTCCCAAGTGTGCTAACTGTGGTAAAAGTCATGCTTCTTATAGCCTGTCCTGAATTGTATTTACGGAACTAATGTCACGCTCCCACTTTTTGTATTGACTTTGGAGTTTTCAATACTATTGTTTAATATTAATCGAACAAATGATAAGGACTTCGTTATTGATGAGTTCTACAATGAGATTGATTTGGTCTGTTTACAGGAGCATCTTCTTACAGACTTTAGCATTAAAGTTTTGCATCGGAGCCTTCATCATGATGTGGCTTTTTACTACTGCCAGAGCCACAAGAGGCCGTCCATCCGGTGGGCTAGATTGTGTTTTTAAGCGCAATCGTAATTTGGTTTCGCCGGTGATTTTTAACTTGGATGAGTTCTTTTTGGCTGTTCGTTTGTGCACTATAGTTTTCAATTATTCTGATCTGCCTTATGATCACCGTTCTTCCAGATCGATGGCTAGATGTGCTAAAGCTTGTAACACGTTGAAGTTTTTAGTGGAAAAAATTCTTTCTATTTCTCTAGATTATATGATCATTGGTGACTTCAATACAGATATAAATAACTCATCAGTGAGACATGATTTGTTGTTAGATTGCCTTCCATCTTTTCATATTATACCCAAAACTCATCCGTATTCTTGCATTTACCATTCAGGCAGTAAGAGCAATATTGATCACATTATTTGCTCACCTAGTATTGCTACATCAATAGTGTTTGTAAATGATGAAGAAAAAGACCTAGACCATCTCCCTATCTCACTTACTCTTACGCTGAATTTAAACCCTACGAGTACTTGTAAAGTAACCCGGTCTTCAAAATGGTTTGAAAAAAGTAATTGGAAGAGAGCTGATTTTCCTCTCTTTGCGTTTACACTAAAAAGCCTGCTGTCTTCTATACAAGTTCCCTATCATCTGCTTCAGAGCTCTATACAAGTGAATCAAACAGTTTGTGGTAACGAACTGTAAGTAAGGAGCAACCCAGCTCAATAGTAACCGAAACTGTGGAAAACGGGATTTTCATGCTAATAGATACATCAAAAGAACCAGATTTTAATGCTGATTTCAAATACATAGGTTTCATCAAGTTTAGTTCTACTTATCAAAAGTTACGCACCTGAGAAAATTTGGATGATCTTCGAAAAAAGGAGAAAAGACCCCCTAAAATATATAGAACCTTAATGAAAATCGTGCCATCATATTCAGCGTATCAGAGAACCCTACTGCGGAGCTTTCAAGCTTCTCTCGACAAAAATGTGGAATTTTGCTATTTTTGCCACAAGAAAGATCACAGATGGGTGTTTATTAGTTTTTTCGGTTTTTTTTTTTGCCCCAGGTGTGATCGTATTGACCCAGTGGTCCTAGAATACCGTGGGACGGCTCATTGGAACGGAAACTAAGAGTTTTAGTGCCCTTTTTAAGTGACGAAAAAAATGGAGGGCAACTAGGCCCCCTCCCACGCTGATTTTTTCCCAAAGTCACCCGATCAAAATTTTAAGATAGCGATTTTGTTCAGCATGGTCTAAAAAATGATAGCTATGTATTTTAGGATGACCTAATCCCCGAAGTCCCCGGGGGGAGGGCTGAAAGTTATGAACTTTACCCAATGTTAACATATAGCATTGGTTATTGGAAAGTATAGGCTACAGACGTTTTCAGAGGGAATTTTTTCTGGTAGTGGGGGGAGCGAGTCAGGGGTTATTTGGGAGGATCTTACCACGAAGGAAGTTTTCATTGGAGAAGAGACATTGCTATGAAGTGGGCGCCGGATTTCCCAGCATTATTTAAATAAAGATCAGAAATTATATATATATATATATATATATATATATATATATATATATATATATATATATATATATATATATATATATATATATATATATATATATATATATATATATATATATATATATATATATATATATATATATATATATATATATATATATATATATATATATATATATATATATATATATATATATATATATATATATATATATATATATATATATATATATATATATATATATATATATATATATATATATATATATATATATATATATATATATATATATATATATATATATATATATATATATATATATATATATATATAGTGTGTGTGTGTGTGTGTGTGTGTGATATATATATATATATATATATATATATATATATATATATATATATATATATATATATATAAAACAAGTTTCTTAAGTGAAAGTAAGGAGCAACATCAAAACTTAAAACGACATAAAACATAACGTATATGGTTGGGTTCATCCCCTAGTCAATACCTCACTTTTTAAGGCAAAGATTATTTAGTACTTTCATTAGAGCTATTTATTCTAATTAACGGCATTTGTGATTAAGGGGTCATTTTTAAAGAATTGTAAAAAACTTCAAATTTTAGCTTAAAGAGCAAGGTATTGACTAGGGGGCGAACCCTCTAATATACGTATCAAAAATGTAAGAATAGAGAAGTTCGTTACGTAAGTTAATTCGTAAGTTACGCATATCTATTACTAATAAAAACGTTCGTAAATAAAATTAAACAGGTTTCGAGAAAACCATTTAACCAAATAAAAGTAAAATTAATATTCAATTTTGTTTTAATTATTCATGTACGATGAGCCAAGTTCAAAACCTGCATTAATTCAAAAACGTTCAAAAATTTAATAAAAAAAACATGTTTTTTAACTGAAAGTAAGGAACGACGTTAAAACTTAAAACGAAGAGAAATTGTTCCGTATATGAAAGGGGCTGTCCCCTCCTCAACGCCTCGTTCTTTGCACTAAAGTTTGACTTTCTCACAACTTTTTTTTTTAAACAACTAAAAACTTTAGCGTAAAGAGCGAGGCGTTGAAAAGAGGACAGCCCCTTTCATATACGGAATCATTTCTGTTCATTTTAAGTTTTTACGTCGTTCCATACTTTCAGTTAAAAAAAAACTTGTTTTTTTTTTATTTAATTGCAAAAAGGACCTGGATTGCTATTATAATCAAATAAATAAATGTCTAAAAGATGCCGAGGTAGTTGCAGTGCCGTTGCAACGTGTTAGATGTGGTACGCAAAAACCTTTCTTGTCTTTAGATCCTAATTTAAAACTTCGAAAAATAAAGCAAAGTTGTGGTTAAAAGTCTGGAATGAATGTGAAAGACCTCCTTGTGGTATTGTATCTGACCTTAAGCGTAAGACACGCAGTGAATATAAAAAATATCTCAAGTCAATGCGTTATCGTGGTATGGATGTTCCAGCGTCAAAGAGAGAATGGCGAAAAGTTATTACTTCTGAATCGATTAGAAGTGATGTACCAAGCAGTGATTGTCTTCCTGCATCTGCTTGGCATGGCCATTTCTCGTCTATTTTTTCTAATGTTAATTACCTTGTGTATTCTTTGTATACTCATTTTCTTTCTGCTATTTTTAGCACCCCTCTATGTCAGCGTCTTTGTGTTCCCATTTGTCTTTCGTCCGTAGTTGAAGCAACTATAAAACTTAAATCAGATAATGTTGATAATCATGGTATATCTAGATTTCACATTTTATTAGATTGCTCCCCCCTTATTGACCATATACCCCTACCTCTCCAGATGTGTATTTGCACTTCTAGTGTACGGGAGAGTTTTTTGTGTGGTACTGTTTTTTCAATTTTAAAGAAGGGAAAATCTCCTTTAAGTTGCTCTTCTTACCAACCTATTACTGTCTTTTGCACTTTTAGTAAGTTCTTGAGCGTGTATTACTACCTTTTGTGACTAATAATATGCTTGAGAGACATAACCAGTTTGGATATTAACTCCAGAGTAGGTTGTCAAGAAGCAAATCGTGTATTATCTTCTTTGATCCTTGAAAATTCTTCTACGGGAAGGAGTATATATCTTTGTTCTTTAGATCTATCAAAAGCTTTTGATAGTGTATGTCCTAGTGAGCTTTTTTCTGTTCTTCGTGGTTGCGCTGTCAATATATCGGTTATTTTTCTTCTTCGGAACTGGTACTCTAATTCTTTTCTTCGGCTGAAATCTGTGCCAGCTTCTAATATTAAATTGAAAAGAGGTTTAAGGCAAGATGGATTTATATCTCCGACCCTATTTAATTTATGTATTTCAGGAGTTCTGGCAAAGATATCGGCTACCAGTTTTTCTGATGTTTCATACCTTACGCTAATGATCCGCTTCTTATAAGCCATACTAAAACTGGTCTATCTAACATGGTTTCTTGTGTTGCCACTTCTTTTTCAGACATAGGCCTTTCTCTTAATGTAGATAAATGTAAATTTCTTTCTTTTAATAACATTTATAGTACTTCCCTTCGCTGTAGAGGCTTTACTATCCCTCTCGTAGATTCTCTTAGATGGCTCGGTATTTCTATTACTAATAGTCTTCCGAGCTTGCGCCAGCGCACAGTCTCAGATATTAATATGAAAATTAAATTAGGATATGCTAAGATTGTTGCCAATAGAGGTAAAAATAATAAACTCGCCTTGGCCAAGCTCTGCTCAACTTTTTGTGACCATTCAATTCTTTTTGCTTCTAGAATTTTTCTCCTTTTTAAGATAAATGAGTTAAAAAGAATCTGGATTAATTATTTTAGATTTTGTAAATTTTTGTTGTTTTTTCCACCTTGGACCAAAAACCGGGTAATTATTAATAAATTTCTTGTTCCTAATATTACTGAAAAACTGGAAGTACTACACAGAAAACTTTCAAATACTGCTTTTATCCGTTTTTCTCCGCACCATCACCTTATCAGGTTTTTTCAGCCGTAAGTTTTTTTTCTTTTATTTGTTTAATTGCTTTTCTCTGTTTGGTTACTCTACATTTTTTAGTATTGTAAAGAGTGAGTAAAAATCAAATAATGATAATAATAATGACAGCTTGTTTCCATATTTATGCATACTGCTGCTTATTAGATCCTGCGAGTTTTGAGTTTTTTTCTCTTCCTTTTTTTCCCTTCCTTTCATGTTATTTCTCTTCTGTTTTAGTTTCTTTAAAATTTTTATGTGGTACTCTGTAACAGGTAATCTTTGATTTCTATATTGATTTGTGCTGCATTTTATGTGTTTTTGATCGTGATACTTCACGTATTGTATCTTTGTACAGTGTGGGTTAGAAATAAATAATAATAATAATAATGTTACGTTAAGAATCACTGCATTGTAGCATGTAAATGCCACATCCCAAATTTTCGTAGAGAAACGTTCCGCGAGTCAACTACGTTCCTACGAAGATGAAAACAATGGTTTCAATGTTTTAAAAAATTGGATACTATCAAGCTTGCACGTCAACACGGAATCTGAAAAGCCAGTAGGCTATGCATTTGAGAAGAGTAAGAAAATTTACAGGAATTAAATACATTCAGTGGAATAATTCAATACCCAATGGTAATAAAATCAGCAAACTCCTTTAGACAGAACCTAATCTACTCAATCACTTAATCAAACAGTTCGTGGTAACAAACTGTAAGTAAGGAGCAACCCGGCTCAATGGTTACCGAAACTCTAGAAAACGGGATTTTTGACACCAATAGATACATCAAAAGAATCAGATTTCAATGATGATTTCAAATATATCCTACCCATTAAAAGTTACGCGTCTGAGAAAATTAGGCGGATTTTCGAAAAAAGGGGAATGACCCCCTAAAAGCTATAGAACCTTGATGAAAATCACACCATAGTATTCAGCGTATCAGAGAGCCCTACTGTAGAAGTTTCAAGCTCCTATCTACAAACTTGTGGAATTTTGCATGTTTTGCAAGAAGAAAGATCATGGATGCGTGTTTATTTAGTTTTTTTCTTTTTTTTCGAGGAGTGATCATATCAACCCAGTGGTCCTAGAATATCATAGGAGGACTTATTGGATCGGAAATTAAAAGTTTTATTGCCCTTTTTGAGTGACCAAAAAAATGAACGGCAACTAGGCCCCCTCACACGCTCATTTTTTCCTCCGAAGTCACCTTATAAAAATTATGAGATAGCCATTTTGTTAAGCATGATTGAAAATATGATAAATATGTCCTTTAGGATGGCTTAGTCCCCCGAAGTCCCCGGGGGAGGGCTGAAAGTTATGAACTTTGCCCATTGTTAACATATAGTATTGGTTATTAGGAAGTATGTAGACGTTTTCAGGGTGGATTTTTTCTGGTAGTAGGGGGGTGGGTGGGTTGGGGGTTATGTGGGAGGATCTTTCCATGAAGTAAGTTTACATGAGGGAAGGGACATTGCTATGAAGGGGGCACCGCATTTCCCAGCAATATTTAAAAAAAGATAAGAAATTAAATATAAAAAACAAGTTTTCCAACCAAAAATAGGGAGTAACATCAAAGCTTAAAACGAACAGAAAATATTACATCCATGATTGGGTTCACCCCCTAGCCACAACCTTGCTCTTTAAGCCAAAGATTTTTTAGTACTTCATAAGAGCTATTTATTCTAAATAACAGCATTTGTGATTAATTGGTGATTTTTAAAGAGTTGGAACAAAATTAGAACTTTAGGTGAAAGAGCAAGGTACTGACTAGTAGGCGGGCCCCCTAATGTACGCACTAAAAATACATGAATATAGAAGTTTGTTACGTAAGTTAATTCGTATGTTAAGTATATTTATTACTAATAAAAACGCTCGTAAATAAAATTATACAAGATTCGAGAAAGTCATTTAACCAAATAAAAGTAAAATTAATATGCAAATATGGTTTTAATTATTCATAGACAAATACAAATACTTGAACTTGCAAACACCGCCCAAGACATGCAAACATAGAATCAGACATGCAAACGAAGAAAGACAGGCACTTTAGATATACAAACCACCAAAGACAAATACTTGGACTTGCAAACACCAACCCAGACATGCAAACAAATATAATCAGACATGCAAACAGGGAAACACAGGCACTTTATACATACATACCAACCACAACAAATACTTGGACTTGCAAACACCAACCCAGACATGCAAACAAATAGAATCAGACATACAAACAGAGAAAGACAGGCACTTTAGATATATAAACCAACAAAGACAAATACTTGGACTTTCAAACACCAACCCAAACATGCAAACAAATAGAATCAGACATGCATACAGTGAAAGACAGGCACTTTAGACACAAAAACCAACAAAGACAAATACTAGGACTTGCAAACACCAAGCCAGACATGAAAACAAATAAAATCAGACATTCAAACAGAGAAAGACAGGCACTTTAGATATACCAACAAACAAAGACAAATACTTGGACTTGCAAACCTCACCCCAGTCATGCAAACAAACAGAATCAGAAATGCAAACAGAGAAAAACAGGCACTTTAGATATAAAGAACAACAAAAAAAAATACTTGGACATGCAAACATCAACCGGGACAATGCAAAAAAATAGAATCAGACATGCAAAAAGAGAAATACAGGCATTTTAGATATACAAACCAACAAAGACAAATACTTGGACTTGCAAACACCAACCCAGACATGAAAACAAATAGAATCAGACATGCAAACATAGAAAGACAGGCACTTTTTATGTACAAACCAACAAAAAAAAAACTTGGACTTACAAACATCAACCCAGACACGCAAAAAAATAGAAAGAGACACGCAAAAAGAGTAAGACAGGCTTTTTAGATATACAAACCAACAAATACAAATACTTGGACTTGCAAACACAAACCCAGACATCCAAACAAATAGAATAAGACAAACAAACAGAGAAAGACAGGCACTTTAAATATACAAACCAACAAAGACAAATACTTGGACTTGCGAACACCACCCCAGTCATGCAAACAAATAGAATAAGACATGCAAACAGAGAAAGACAGGCAATTTAGATATACAAACCAACAAAGAAACAAATACTTGGACATGCAAACATCAACCCAGACATGCAAACAAATAAAATCAGACATGCAAAGAGAGAAAGACATGCACTTTAGATATACAAACCAACAAAGACAAATACTTTGACTTGCAAACACAAACCCAAACATGAAAACAATTAGCATCTAACTTGCAAACAGAGAAAGACAGGCACTTTAGATATATAAACCAACAAAGAAAAATACTTGGACTTGCCAAAACCAACCCAGACATGCAAACAAATAAAATCCGACATCCCAACAGAGAATGACAGGCAATTTAGATATATAGACCAACAAAGACAAATACTTGGACTTGCAAATATCAACCCAGACACGCAAACAAATAGAATCAGACATGCAAATAGAGAAAGACAGGCACTTTAGATATACAAACCAACAAAGACAAATACTTGGACTTGCAAATACCCCAGTCATTCAAACAAATAAAATCAGAAATGCAAACAGAGAAAAATAGGCATTTTAGATATAAAAAAACAAATACTTGGACATGCAAACATCAACCCAGACATGCAAACTAGTAAAATCAGACATGCAAAGAGGAGAAAGACATGCACTTTAGATATACAAACCAACAAAGACAAATACTTTGACTTGCAAACACCAACCCAGACATGCAAACAAATAGAATCAGACATGCAAACAGAGAAAGACAAGCACTTTATATGTACAAACCAATAAAAACAAATACTTGGACTTGCAAACACCAACCCAGACAAGCAAATGAATAGAATCAGAAATGCAAACAGAGAGAGACAGGCAGTTTAGATATACAAACCAACAAAGACAAATACTTTGACTTGCAAACACCAACCCAAACATGCAAACAAGTAGCATCTAACGTGCAAACAGAGAAAGACAGGCACTTTAGATATATAAACCAAGAAAGACAAATACTTGGACTTGCAAACATCAACCCAGACATGCAATCAAATAGAAACAGACATGCAAACAGAGAAAGACAGGCACTATAGATATACAAACCAACAAAGAAAAATACTGGGACTTGCCAAAACCAACCCAGACATGCAAACAAATAGAATCCGACATCCCAACAGAGAATTACAGGCAATTTAGATATATAGACCAACAAAGACAAATACTTGGACCTGCAAATATCAACCCAGACACGCAAACAAATAGAATCAGACATGCAAAAAGAGAAAGACAGGCATTTTAGATATACAAACCAATAAAGAAAAATACTTTGACTTGCAAACATCACTCCAGACATAAAAACAAATAAAATTGGATATTCAAACGTACAAAGACTGACACTTTAGATTTACAAACCGAAAAGAACACATACTAGGACTTGCAAATACCAACCAAGACATGTCCATAAATAGAATCAGACATGCAAACAGAGAAACACAGGCGTTTTAGACATACCCGCCAACAAAGACAAATACTTGGACTTGCAAACAACAACCCAGACATGCAAACAAATAAAATCAGACATGCAAACAGAGAAAGACAGGCATTTTAGATATGCAAAGCAACAAAGACAAATACTAGGACTTGCAAACACTAAGCCAGACATCCAAACAAATAAAATTAGACATGCAAATAGAGAAAGACAGGTACCTTGGATATACAAACCAACAAAGACAAATACTTGGACTTGCAAAACCAACCCACACATGCAAATAAATAGAATCAGAGATGCAAACAGAGAAAGAAAGGCACTTTAGATATACAAACTAACAAAGACAAATGCTTGGACTTTCAAACACCAATCCAGACAAGCAAACAAATAGAATCAGACATACAAACAGAGAAAGACAGGCACTTTAGATATACAAACCAACAGACCCAAATACTTGGACTTGCAAACACCAGTCCAGACATGCAAACAAATAGAATCAGACATGCAAACTGAGAAAGAAAGGCGCTTTAGATATACAAACCAACAAAGTCAAATACTTTGACTTGCAAAAACCAACCCAGAAATGCAAACAAATAGAATTAGAGATTCAAACAGAAAAAGAAAGGCACTTTAGATATACAAACCAACAAAGACAAATGCTTCGACTTGCAAACACCAACCCAGACATGCAAACAAATAGAATCAGACATGCAAACAGAGAAAGACAGGCACTTTAGACATACAAACTAACAAGGACAAATACCTTGACTTGCAAACACCACCCCAGACATGCCACCCTAGACAGATATTAAAGATGTTTTTCGTTTACCTTCAAACCAGAAAGTCAAACCAGTCGTAATTAAATTAACGTCTATGGAATTAGAAAAAAATCCATATTTACTTCGGCTTAACTTTTCAAAACGTTTCATTTGTCAGTAGCCCCAGATTATACTTTTTCAGATTTAATGGCACGGAGAAAGTTGATACCAATTTTGGAACCGCCCGTACGGAAGGCCATTTACCTCCAAAGCTGAGTGGTGTGAGACTTTTCGTGGGGGTTAAGATTTTTCAGACGATAGTGAGTTGGGTAAAGTGAAAGAAATTTATCGAAAACAGCGGAAGGTTAAAGTAGTAGAAGAAATAAGAAACTATGATACTCAGAGTTCCGATTTAAATCGTAATATGCGCACGGGTAATGAAGTAATGGTCAATGCAAGTTCACTAAGCAACGAGGGATCAAAATCAGTCACGCTAGGGATAGCAAATGATGTTCAAAAAGAAAAACGCATGAGAGTTGAGGTTGCTAGCCCTCATGTTGATTCTTATGAACCTGGAATATCTTACACTCGTGCAAATCAGATTATTTCGTTTGAGAAAAGCAGATCGGTAAATTCAGCTGTTAGTTTCCAGAGTTTTGGAAGCGCTGCTTCTGTATTTAGTGTAGAAGATGGGGACCTGACTGCTTTTATTTTTGGGCAGTATTTTACCCCCGTTAGCCAAGAACCTGCGGTAGATTTAGCTCAGCAGAGTGTGAGACAGGTAAAAGAAATAATAAGAACATTAGCCCTTTGGAGCAGGATAATAGTGCAAAAAAAGTGCTTGAGAAACGGAGACGATTCAGAATTACAAATCATTTGGGGCTCACCAGATAGTGAAAGCTCTGATTTTTATCAGGAGCATCTTAGATGGGAGGATATAGTAGTGCCTGCGAACTAGTCAAAATTGCCAAAATAGGGAATAAAGGGCAATAGTGAATCGTGCTTTTCAATCAATCAATCATTTTATTAATACTAAACTCTATTACAAAGGTGAAGAAAAATTATTTGGCCCAAGAAGCTTGGCTTGTAGTGGGCCTTACAACCCAATAATAAAGCACTAAAACAGCCATAAATATAACTCTCTCTCTCTCTCTCTCTCTCTCTATATATATATATATATATATATATATATATATATATATATATATATATATTTATAATGACAACGATGTATAAGGGAAAAACACAAAAAGGAGAAACACTAGGAAAAGAGAAAACAAGGAAAATAAACGAAGGAGAGAGAAATTACTTCTCTCTGATTCTATCTGGGGGAAGAAATGTGTTAACCCGGTGGAACATTGAAGACTGGCGGAAAATGAGGGAACGGGTGTGAGTTATATGAAGCTTAAAAGAAAGAAAACAGTCAAGATACACACCAAGAAATTTCACCATAGCGTCTTGTGGTTAAACATCATTCCCATAAGTCAAGATGATTGGCTCCCTTACGTGTTTCATACGATAAGGGGTCCTGAAGTGTATTATGGCACTTTTTTGGCTGTTGATAGTCTTACCATTTGAACAGCACCAAAATTTTACTTTATCAAGAAGATCTTGAGCTAGGGAAGTGGCAGATGGCAAGTCCACCGCAGCAATGAAAAAGTTACTGCCATCAGCAAAAAGAATAGGGTGCACAAGGGGATGAAGACCATCAACGAGATCATTAATGTAAATTAAAAATAAAAAGTTTCTTAAGTTTTGTAGTTTGGAATTTACAATGTTATAGTTGGGAAAAGTTGAAAAATTTATTAGAGTCAAGTACATCAGCCGGTTGTGAAAGTTGGGATGTGGTTTACCTAGTCGAGACGTGGAATTCTCAAGATGAATTTGGGTCTTATAAAGATTTTGATGTTTTTGAGTGTCGGAGAAAAGTTTCGGCAAATGGCAGATACTATGGAGGAGTTTCAATGCTTCTAAGGAAGGGTGTATTTAATTTATTTCGTAGTCTAAAAAGCGAGTCTAAATATTTATTATGGTCATTATTATCAGTTAAAAATGTTCAACTTGTTGTGTGTGTTGTTTATTTGCCTCCAAATAATAGGTCTTACAGCCGTGATGATACATGGGAATTGGTTTAAAATGAAACTTAGTAGTATAAAAGAATGTTCCTTGCTGTAATTTTATTTTTCCAGGGGACTTCAATGCACATACTAGTGAAAAGGAAGAGTTGCAGGCTGTTGAACCCCTCATAAATGAACCAGGTCAGAATGTTTGTTTGGAAAATGAACGTGATTATGTTTTCCCTAGTAGGAAAAGTAGGTAAAGGTCTCTGAAATTAAATAGATGGGGAAGGAATTTAATATTTTTTTGTAAAAAGAAAGGGTTAATAATTATGAATGGAAGGTTGGGGGGGAGAGATTTCTGTGTTGGTGATTTTACGTGAAATCACCAACAATGAAAGAAAACCTGAACAGTAGGGTGCATACAAAACAAAGGGAACAGATGTAAAACGACAAAAGTGGAAGTAGAGAGTAACGCATAGGAAGGAGGAGGGTAAAAAATTCTTGTTTCTGTTTTCACTAAAACAGGTTCACAATGAGAGTGGTCACACAACAATTTATTCTGTCGGAATGTATTGCCAATAGTACATAAAAGTCCCAATAGTACATAATGAACTTTTACCTTGAGTTATTTGAAAAGGTTTTGCAAAACTTAAACCTTTATTTGTTTGAAAGACAAGGGTTTAACATGATTAATCTTGGCTTAGTTTTACCTCCACTAATTCTCAGTTCTCTTGCATACTCTTTTCCAAAAGCTCTCAAGATCTTTCTTTCTTTGCTTTTATTTGCCCTTTTTTAAGTTGAAGACCTCCATCAAAATCTGAAGCAGATTCAGAAATATGTTGTGGAACAGGAGCTTCTTCCTCGTCTGAGGTTGCCACTCTGGATTCTTGTGGACTGACTGTGTCTGATTCCTTACTCTCTGAGTCACAGGATTTATTGTTGGTACTTTTGAAACTCAAAGGACCAGCTTCTAGTAAATATAAAACTGGTTGCTGAGGTAAGTCGTTCATAACATACTGAACAGCCTTGGGTTTTGGTTCAGAGGTCTTTTGCTCCAGCAGAGGTGATTGAGCCTCACCGTCTCTACTGGGAAATGGTGAGATCTTGATTAATTGTAGCTCTGAAAGTCAAAGCTGCTGTCAGGCTTCATCGGTAATAAGCTCTGTCTTGGTTTAACAGGGCTTTTGGAATAGAACCAGGAATGAAGCCTGTTGGGCTTCGCTTCCAAGTTAGTTGGTTTCTAATTATCGCAAGTGAGCATAACCTTTCTTGTCTCAGGGCTGTAGGGAGGGGGGGGGCTAATGGAAAATTTCAGGAAAATCTTTCACTTTTTTTTGGGGGGGGGAGGGACTTCAGATTTTGAGAATGAGGGTCAAATATTTTGACGCCTTCGTGCAATAGAATCTCTCAGAGTCTAAAACTGGGTAAATTATTAGTTGCGCAAAATTCATTGTCATTCGTCGAAGTCTAGCGTTAGGTCTATCAGTAGAGGGTCCTCAAAACTAGACAGTAGCTTTTAGTGAATTTGAAAATTGTGACTCAAACAACACCTTAACTCTTGTTAATGATTAACAACGGTTTTTAAATAGAAATATTTCGGTGTATCATATGCCAAATGACAATGTCCAAATCATTCACAGCTCTTTTTTTTGTGTCATCTTAAGTCTTTCAGATTAACCTTCGCCAGTCTAGGTTGTCGGAAAATCTCTACCAGGCTTATTGTAGGATTGAGTAGTGGAAGAATGGATTGACTAGGAAGAAGCTTTTAGCAGTATCTTCCAGGAGCAGGAACATCAGCGGATATAAAAATTGATCCTTTCAAAATCAAAATTACAGTATGTTATTCAGAGCAGCAGTAGTTTCAACTTAATTGTCATCCTCTAGAAGATCAATATTTTAAAAAATATATATAATCCGTTAAAAATGATGGGGCCGAAAAAGAATACGGAGCTATTTAAAAAGTAGAAAAAATGTTATTCTTGATATTTTCCTATTATTTATTATGCCATATATCTGATTATTCTGACTGTAAAATGTAATTTAATATAATAACATATACTAGCTGTACCTGCCAGGCCATGCTCGGGAATCTTTCTGATTGAAAATTATATACTTTTTTTTATAATATTTTAATAAAAAAAAATTCGATAGATTCACAATTTTCTCATAAGGGAAACGCATCGACCCCCCTGGATATCATAGGCAACGCAATAGCGCTGCCTAATAAAAGGACAATGTTGGCACAATGTATTTTTGGTTTTATTGGTTTTAGACCTGGGCACTTCGTAACGAAGGAGTTGTCGTAGAAACTTCGAAAAGGACTCATTCGATTGGCAATTGGAAGGACTTGTGCTCTTTTTTATAGTCGAAAGTGATTTGAAGACAACTAACACCTCTTCCACGCCCACCATTTCCCCAAACACATCCAATCAAAATTTCTAGATAGCCCTCTTGTTCAACGCAGTTGAAAGATCTGGAAATTATGTCTTTGAGGAGGACACTCCAACCACAGCCCTCAGGACAACGGTTGTAAGTTATGCCCTGGGGGCATATAAGGTTTTTATTCAATGCTTTGTCATAAAACTTGAAAAAGGGTTTATTCGAGCCCTATTTAATAGTCAAAAGTAATTGTAGGGCAACTAATCCCCCTCTTACGCCCACCTTTTCCCAAAACATGTTCAATCAAAATTCTGAGATAGCCATTCTGTTTAACGTAGTTGATAGTTCTGGAATTTAGGTCTTTGTGGATGACAACCCCCCCCCCCCCCACAGCCCTCACGGCAATGGTTGTAAATTATGCACTGGTGTCATATAAGGTTTTTATAGAAATCGTTGTCGTGGAGACTTCGAAAAGGGCTAATTAGATTGGAAATTGAAATGGCTAGTGCCCTTTTTAATAGTCGAAAGTGATTGGAAGGCAACTAAAGCCCCTTCCAAGCCTACCATTTCCCCAAACAAATCCAATCAAAATTTTGAGATAGCTATTTTGTTCAACATAGTTGAAAGTTCTAGAAATTAGGTCTTTGAGGATGATAGCCCCCCTCAGAGCCCTTGGGGCAAGGGTTGTAAGTTACATCCTTGGGTATATAAGGTTTATATAGAAACTGTTGTTGTATAAACTTCAAAATGGCTCATTCGATTGGAAACTGAGAGGGTTATTGTCCTATTTAATTTTCGAAAGTAATAGGATTGAGAATCACACCCCCCCTCCAGTCTCCATCGTTTCCCCACACATTTTCGATCAGCATTTTGATATGGCCATTTTGTCCAACGCAGTTGAAAGGTCTGGAAATTATGTCTTTGAGGATGACAACCCTCCCCCCATAGCTTTCAGGACAAGGGTTGTAAGCTATATCCTTGGGGCATATATGCTTTTTATAGAACGTTTTGTCGTTGAAGCTTAAAAAGGGCTCATTTGATTGGAAATTGAGAAGACTAGTGCCTTTTTTATTAGTAGAAAGTGATCAGAGGGCACATGCCCCCCCCCCACGCCCCAAGATTCCCCAAACACTTCCAATCGAAAATTCGAGAAAACCATTTTGTACTGCGTATCAGAACGGTCTGGAAATTGTGTCTTTGAGGGTAACTAAGGGTTGTAAGTTATGCCCTGGGGACATAAAAAGGTTTTTCTAGAAAGCATGGTCATATATACTTCGGAGGGGGCTAATTGAATTGGTAATCAGACAATCTAGTACTCTTTTCAAGAGTCAACGTGATCAGAGGGCATCTACCCCCCCCCTCAACACACACACACCCACGTCTTACTGTCCCGAAATACATCTAATAGAAATTTTTAGATAGCCATTCTATTCAAAGTAGCCTAAATATCTTATAAAAATGCCTTTGGAGTTGAAACAAGCCCAAGAAAAAGGGTTGTAAGCTATGCCCAGGGGGTATTTAAGGTTGAAGGGATGGTTGTTTAACTTTAGAAGAGGCTCAGTCTTTCTCCCTGAAAAAGACTATGTCAATATAAAGCGAAAAAACTTTTTCAACAAAATAAGTTTTAAAAAAAAGTAAAGAACTCCACTAAACCAAATAAATTCAAAATTAGAATCAAATAATCCACCAAGAATACAACTACCATAAATCAGTATCAATACATAAATGAAACACAAAACAAACATAAATTAAAATAAATAAGGGTCAAACTGATAGAAACGGGCAGAATTTAATAGGACTAGGGTTCTAAACCCAAAGCTTTCTAAAAGCCAGAATATAATTTGTACTTTACTGAAAAAAAATTCCTTTAAATGTTTTCACTTTGCTAAGTTTAAGAAATCAAACATCAATTAATATTTTAAGAAATAAATATCAGCATATGTATATTAAACTGACAATGCAGATTTTTTTCAGTAAATTCATTTGTTTTTTTTCAGTAAAATACAAATTATATTCTGGTTTTTAGAAAACATAGGGTTTAGAACCCCACTCAGATTAATTTCTGCTTGTTTTGAGTTTGACTCTTATTTATTTTAATTTCTGTTTGTTTTGGGTTTCATTTATTTATTGATACTGATTTGTGGTAGTTGTATTCTTGGTAAATTATTTTATTTTATTTTTGTTCATTTTGGTTTAATGGAGTTCTTTACTTTAAAAAAAGCTAATTTTTTTGAAAAAGTTTTTTTTTTAATTAATCTTATATAAAAGAATGTTCAGGCTTAGCCGGAATAAGTAAAATCAAGGCGTTTTACCAGTTGTTTCTTTGGAAAAATCCGAAATTAGAAAGAAAAAACTATAATTTCCCCCTCCACTCCCCTTACTAATAAGTTCATTGAACAAACATTCACCTTTAAAATAATAATTAATTAAATATTGGATATAAATAGAAAAATGAGATATATTACCGTTTACTTCTCAGTAAAAAAAAAAAAAAACTCATAGTATTTCTTCGCAATCTACCGTAATCTGTTTTATTATAATAACCGCTACCGTCCCCGCTCCACAGCCCCTTTATGTGCTCGGCTGTAGCCGTAAGGTATTTATAAAAATAAATCGTTGATTTTTGTGGTTTGTATCATCTTTTGCAATAGCCACCAGTCATCAACAAATGGTTCATAATACGAATTTGCAAAAAAGCTAATTTTGCAAGTTGGGACAGTTTAATTTTGATGGTGCCCGCATGCGTGACTAAAATAGGGTATTGGCTATGTTAACCATTATTTAATAAGATTTCAATTTTTCCCAACTGTGATTTGTAACTTATCCAAAAGTTAAAGTTTAAAATATTAACTTTGTAAAAATTTCATGGGGAACCAAATTGAACCTTTTTTATTTTTCATCTGATTGCTGTGCTGCATCGCATTATTTCCGTTTCATGTTTTGGTGTCCATTAATATAGAAAATTCTCAAATCTGCTGTATACAAGCAGTTACTTTGCATCAGCCATTAGAATCCTCTTATCAAAATTGTACGCACAGCTTTGTAGGAAAATCAAAATACTTGATACCTTGGGACAGCGCGGTGGAGAAAACCATGCTTACAGATCACAGGTTTCATGGTTCAACCCCGTCTGTCGTAAGGAAAATCACCCTTTCAATAGACGTTTGTACTAATCGTGCCTCCAAGCACAGTTAAACTAAATGGATCCAGCATAATTGCTCCAAAATTTTCAAAATTAATGGTATCAAAGCCTTAGGAATCTGATTATAAGGTAAAAATGATGTCACAGGTTACAAATACTATGACGTCAAATTAAAAATCTCACTGTAATATTGAAATGACATCAAGTCGACGTGAAAAAATTATTAATGGCTTAGTAAAATTTGTAGTCTGATTTTGTCTGAAAATACTATTGCGTCCACAATCCATCAAATATTTTGGATTTTTCCAAAAATCTGTCTTCTCGAAATAATCGATTCCCAAAAATCCTCTTTTGTTTAGGGTTGACATCCCTAGTGATTTATATATGGTTTGATATATATATATATTGTTTGATTTAGAGTTATATTTATGGCTGTTTTAGTGCTTTATTAGTGGGTTGTAAGGCCCACTACAAGCCAAGCTTCAAGGGCCAAATAATTTTTCTTTACCTTTGTAATAGAGTTTAGTATTAATAAAATGAGTAGAAGGCTATCTTATAGTCCCACGCGACACCCTTGCTGCCACCTACAATTTTTTTTAATGCTGAAGGGGCTCCTAATATGGGCATAGAATCCCTAGGGAGAACACGTGGTTAATGGGGTCAATGACCTCTTTTTCCAAGGTCGATTTATTTGATGTTGTTGTTGTTTTGGGCACGCTCTCAGCGAATGTCAAGGTGTCCAGAAATAGGAAACAGTTAGATCACGTGTTTCCTTCTCAGCCAATCAGAGGGCTTGCTTACATATTAGCGGTGGAGGGAATATGAGGAAAGGATTTTTGCTATAGTTTTTACTAGTCTTTGAATAGAATTCAAGGGAGTGAGAAGAACAGTTTTGACTTCACTCATTTGGATATATATATTTGAGTGTTGATGACGAGTGAAATGTTTACCCTATTAAAAGTTAATAGCGGAGTTGATGGTAATAATACAAGAGCAGAGAACATTATGGTGGAAATCACGAGAGGATCGCAACTTTGTCTGGAATGGGATGCAGTATATGCAAGATATGTGTTATCCTTGAGCAAATTTAAAATGGAGGATCAATTATGTTTCGCTGCAAAAGTTGATATAGCGCATGTGAATAGACTTCAATGTGCTTTAAGTGCATTAGTGAAACATATCGAAGACAATAAACAGTATCGCTAATTGTACATGCTTAGTATTATTGTTATAATTATTCAATAAAATTGTTTCGAAATCGAAAATGTTCCATTTCTTTTCTGGTTTCTGCGGCTAACGAATCAGGGTCAGTCTAGAGTCAGCAGTCAGAGTGAAAGGATTGAAAAATGAATAAATTTGAGAAAGAGAGAATTAGATCAAATCTAGTGTTTATGGAAAAACATTTGATTTTGGATGATGATTTTATCGAGTTATCTCTTCAACGCAGGATATTCTTTTGTCATGGAACACTTGACAATATAATGAGAAGTGCTTCTCCCCCATTGGACTATTGTATGAAACTTTTAAAATGTGATTCAAGTGCTTATACTCAATTTATTGATATATTAATTGGAACAAAGCAGAATCATATTGTGGATATACTTTTGAAAACATTGCCAATGGATTCAATGTAGATGCCCCCCCCGTCTTTCGAAAGAGGTAACGTCACAGAGTTAAACCTCTCCCCATTTCCCCTCACTGAATTTATCGAGCGAGGACGATCAGTTTCGTTTTAGCTGTGAGAGAGTTGACATCGGAAACCAATAGTGTTCTTTACATGTACATTGTGCATTTACACTCTTGGCAGTTGGACTCAATGTGAGAATTGTAAAATTATTGATGACTATAGTGAAAAGTGTAAATTATGTGATCGTTGTAAATTACATAGATGATATGCAGTACAAATTAAGGGATGTAATTCATGTCTTGAGGAGGTGTGTGACTCACCCTAGAGGGCACATGTGCTCCAATTGTCACTATGATAAATGTGATCAGTGGGAGAATACTTACCCCGCTATGATTGGAAAGAATCCCAAACGTGATTTTAGTTTATTTCTACGAGACTGGTATCGTCGTGGATTTAAATTTTTCTGGGAAGAGGAATCTGGTCTACGATTCAACTGTTGCAGTAACAAGACAATTTGGTTTCTACGTCATCGTTGTGACGACACTGCCTACTATGACTATAAACCAAGTGATTTTTATTTGGTAGTTACCGAATGCGATTTACCATTTGAAAACACTGTATGTGATATTGCTTCAAATAAACAGATTGAAAATCGTGAATTTCATAATATGAATGCAAATAGTATCATTGACTATACAAAGAGATATGACAAGAGTGAAGTTACATTGTACTGTAGAAAATGCGACCCTGACTTTGCAGTCAATCAAGATCAATATACAGTGAATCCAAATGATATAAGAGCATTAGTGGTACACGACAGTTGCCTATATTATTACCGAAGAAGAAATCTAAAGTGAAGATTTAAAGACTTTGTTGTATATATGTGCATTTTATTAATAAACAAATTCACAAAAAATTTTTAAGCACTTTACTCTTAGGGCACTGAAATCAATACTGTATAGGTTGGAGAGGATATTTTCCACTAGAAAGTCGTTCAGACGAGGATTGTCACCTTAAATGTGGAGAAACTGTTTGTAAGTATAGCCGCTACATCGGAACACAAAATATAGTAGTGCATGGAAGCCACAGCTTTTAGTCGTTAGATCCTGCACCCTCTTTCGATTTTGAATAATAGTTTTCCCACTGCTCTCAATATAGTTGCTGATGTGAGGTGTGTAGAATGTATAGGGTAGACCAAGAGGATCAAAAAATTCAATCGTCTTCATTGTTTGAAACATGCACAGCCAATGACCCATCAGCACAGTCGACGGACTGCTATTAACAATAATCAAGGTATTGTTGACACTTTGAATTTTTCCAAGAAAGTCCAAGGGTAGACAATAAAATTGGTACTGGGACATGTAGGGGTCCTTATTAAATACATTGATTATTTGACTGGTGTTCATGGCGCCAAGTCTAGTAGAACACTGCCTTCGGGAGTGATTTCCCAATAGGTTTCATATTGATTTAGTGAGATTAGTGCAATACTCTCAGCCAGTGGGTCGGCAAATGTACACTCTAAACGCACACTCCCTGTACGTACTATACTCATATCCTGTGTGCCAGACAAATCCAGTACAATGATACCATGTGTTTTAGCAAATATATCTTCGGTTATACCATTTTCAAATAGTTGAGAGTCATGATCTAGTGTAATGGAATCAATTTCCAATACCCCAAAATTTTCCAAGTAAAAATGACCAGAATATAAACCCAAACAATTTAAGTAACAAATAATTGTCAAATTTAAAAAGTAGCGAAACAATGTGTTACAATTGTAACTATGAAAAAAATCGTTCCCACAAAAGAAGGCAACAGCAATAAATATGCAGGGTAACCAATTTCACTTGACATGTAACCAACCATGTAATCTAAATCCTAGGTTTGAAATTTGCATAAAATGTGTCAAAAATTGTATAAATTACAAGGAAAAGCCTCTGAAAATATTTGCGTGAAATACAATGTTAAACTTTGTATCAAGTAAAAAATTGTATCATGCTAGGAAGAATTCCAAAGTGAAGTTTTAAAGAGTCATAAATCCTATCAAAAACTAATTAAAATCGAGTATCTGATTGGGACAGCACTGCCCAATAGTAAAAGAAGACAAAAAATTTGAACCAATAGGATCAATATAATGCGCTCTTCAGTAACGCCCGTATGTATCCTTCGGCTAAAATCTGAGAGTATAGTGTTTTCGAACTTAGCAATTTGGAGTCAGTCTTATTTTGTCAGTCTATTTGGAGTCTTTTCCAGTCTTATGTCAATCTTGTATGAATCTTATGAGAGTTTTACTTGAGATTCGGGTCAGTTTATTGTAGACTCACTTTCAACCTTTTACCCTATGTGAATTAAATAGACAATAGTATTGAACCAGTGAGCAGATTTAACCTAGTGCGATTTACTGCGAGTGTTTTGATATACCGAAGCTCTGTTACAGTTCTGTGAGTAAATAAATGCATCATCTTCTTATTTTATTCTCTTAATGCTAGTATTTCTCGAGATACCTTGTCCTTGTGGCTCCACTCAATACCAAGGGAAACTGAATCCATTCAATCTGATTTCAACTCAGTATGGTCGTTAATGCGAGCTCCCTATTTGTACAGTTAATTTAAGCTCCCTACACACGAAGTTCCGCGTCCAGTTAGGTATGCCACTCGCGAACCATCAACCAAGAGTTCAGCTGAAAATTACCCATAGAAATAATTAAATAAGGAAATCATATGCAAAGAAATAACTTGAAGCAGAAGAACAAAACCCCTTTTTTCGAAAGCTTCCCCTTCCTTCAAAACTAGCCATATCATTAACACAACCCCCCCCCATTACAATTGGCACGGCCTGTTTAAAGGAGCAAAAACACAAGCACAACATTGAAAAAAAAGGTTGTTGAGAAATATTACCCATAGGGAAAGTGTGATATTTTGTGCATGCCTTAAAGTACCATATTTTCTGCATGCTTTGAAGTGTCATATTTTCTGCATGCTTTGAAGTGTCATATTTTGTGCATGTTTTGAAGTGCAATATTTTGTTAAGCCTAAATACCCTGAAAATAGTAGCAAAAGAAAATACATATAATTAAGAAGTATCAAATTTAAATAGTATCAAAACAAATAAAACCAGTACCGAATTTTAACCCATCAAAAAAAACAACAAATCAATATGTCGTTAGATCAAAACGCACAATTATTAAAGCAACAAATTATTGCCAAAACAGTGGAAATTTCAAAGTCACTACCCCAATATACCGGAGATTTGGATGTAGATGAATTTATTATCTAATTAAATCAATTTGTGGAGGTAACCCAAACAGACTTAAAATCATTAGTGGGCATGTTGTTAATGATACTTAAGGGGCAAGCACTAACATTCTTGAAACAAATAGAAAATACAATAGGGGAAGATAACAACCTTCCAGTAAACTCAATAGAAAAACTGCTAAAAGCTTTCCAAGAAAGATTCGTGGAAACTAGTTCAACACACAAAAACTAAAGCACGGAACCGTTTGTTTCGAAGAAACCCAAAATGTTAGGGAATATCTGGACAGAGTAACGGTATCTATTGAAGCTAAATGCGGAAAAGAATCTGGTCCTTTATATAATAAAATCGTACTAAATGCTTTCATGCAAGGTTTGAGCCCCAAACTATACCGAATGTTAGTATCCAAAAATATTCAAACATATAGAGCTGGCAGTCCAAGAAGTAGAGAGAATGCTCAAAATTGACTCGATTGTGGCAAACCACAATAAGTCAAGAATAAACAATGTAGAAAATTCAAATCCGGGACGATCACGAGAAACTTACCAAGGATCCTTTTCGAGAGACAATTCACCCAGACCAAACCAAAATAGATCTCCAACCCCTACCAGGCAAAAAATGGTGCGGTTTGTACCCACAAATACGACAAATTACGTGAACAAACCCCCAATTATATGCTATGCATGTAATAAACAAGGACATATCGCCAGGGAATTTCGTACAAAAAAATATACGCCAGCAACCCCTAGTTTTAATAACCGTTTGTTCGGGAGAACAAACTTAAATGCCAATGGGTCAGGAAGTTATAGAAATAACACCCCACGTCTCCCATCGTTCCGCAACCCACACCAACAAGGATTTGAATACGCAAATCCTTATCAATACACAACTCCCCAACCCTATTCAAATCCTTTCCTCAACCGACAAAATAAATATCGGTTCCCCAACCCAAATATGCGACAAAACACGTACCAATTTAATTCAAGGACAGTGTATCCGACTAGATCTAACAGGAATACGAACGATATCAGAGGATATTTTTTCCCGACGGGAAACGAAAGAAATTTTTCGGGAAACGAAAGAAATTTTTCGTCAATACAAAACGATCAAATGCCGCGAGCCGTCGGCACAAGAAATTTTAACCCACGCAATAATACGTGGCAACCAAGACAATCAAATGGCAATCAACTCGGAACTCCAACTTCTAGTGAACCCAATTCACTTCCCTCCGAACCCCAATGTCAAACACCCACTTATCAAATAAATGCACAGTGAAACGAATTATGCCCCCAAGAAAATTAACCGGGACCCTGGAGGCCAGTATTTTTCATAGGTCCCTTCCAGTAGTTGTACCTTCCTTAAGTGATAATAATGACATATTACCTATATTAAATAATTTTGGTGTTGCAAGTACTAATTTTAAAGCGTTAATAGATTCCAGTGCATCAGTTAACATAATAAATTCGAATGTATTTAATAGACTACCAGTATATATTAATCGACGGAAAAACTTCAATATTCTCAGTTTAACTAGTGTCACAGGTCATAGGCTGGAAGCTATAGGCTCCATACGTCTAGAATTGACAAAAGATAATAGAATCTTTCCTACAAACTCCATAATCTGCAGAAATTTCCCATATGAGGCTATAATTGTTGCTTATTTTCTAAAATCTAATAAAGTTTTATTAGATATAGCAAACAACAGACTCGTGTATCCATACGATCCTATTCTCCAACGCGTGGAGAGAAGGGAAGAAACAGTGAATAGAATAAAGTCTTTGGTACCTCACCCCTTGTCATTTTCTCCCACAGGACGAGGGAGAAAATCAAACAGCAAATGGATTGAGTCTGTAAAAGCAAAAATAGGACAAATGCAGGAGTATAGACAAACAGAAATAAAGAAAATAGCTGAATTATGGAATAAAATAATAAATCTAAATACTATTGTAAGGGGACAGGACTTGGATTTACCCTTACAATCAACCCCAAAAGCGGAAGACTTGACGCAACCAAGCGCCAATATTAACTTAATAGAGAATGACTCGGAAGAGAAATATTATGGATTCGCGGTGCGTAAGACAAAAATCCCCCAAATACTATGCAAAGAGTACAAATCTCTCAAATGGTCACCCCTGTAAATGACAAATTCCGAAATTTGGTTCGAATCCCCGTGTAAAGAAATTCCAGAAAATCTTTTTTTGTGAAGAACAGATCATTTCATATGAAAAAGGCGAAGGTTTTATTTGGTTGACTAACACGCATGAAAACGATACGATTACATTAAAAAAATGAACATGTCCCGTTGAAATACAAGTGATTTCTGAACACGAGATAAGCAAATGGAAAAACTCCAAGGAAAGTTTAGTTAATAGCATCAGTGTTAGCCATCCGAAGAATAGATATCCTCTAACAAAACCCAATTTTTAGATAAATTTAAATTAGATCATATCAAAGATACACAATTAAAAGAAAAATTATGTGAATCGCTCTGGGATTTTAGAGATATATTTTCTACATGCGAAAAAGATGTTGGATTGATACCGTTCTATGAACATAATATCCAAACTACAGGGTTGCCTATAGCTAAACAGCCCTATCGCATCCCTTATCCCTATAACGATTGGTTAAAAAATAAAATCCGCGAATTAGAAAGAAACAATATTATACGGCCAAGTATAAGCCCGTATTCAGCCCCCGTTATACTCGTGCCAAAAAAGAACAAGGACCTTAGGCTTGTAGTAGATTATAGTGCCTTAAATAAGCAGGTAGTTAGTGACAAATTTTCCCTGCCCCGAATTGATGAAATCCTAGATTCCATTTCAACCGAAAACAAAATTTTTACGTCTCTTGACCTCACACAAGGTTATCACCAGATTAAGATAGCGGATAACGACGTTTATAAAACAGCCTTTTCAACGACGGAATACGATTCTTATGAATATTTGAGAGTACCCTTCAGACTCAAAACCAGTTCAAGTACATTATGTAGATCTCTATTACATTTATTACGAGGTATAGAAAATATTATCCATTTTGTGGATGATGTAATTTGTGTGGGAGAAACACCAGAATATCAAACAAAAACATTAGCCAAAGTTTTTGAAAAATTCTGAGAAGGTAATCTAAAATGTAGACCTGAAAAAGTAAATCTATTTCAATCCGAAATAAAATTCTTAGGAATGATAGTAACCCAAGGTCAAATATCACCGGACCCTGAGAAGATAAAATGCGTAGAAAACCTCAAGCCGCCAAAAACTATGAAACAACTAAGAGGTATTATTGGTTTACCCAGTTATTTTAGAAAGTTCATACGCAACTACGCCCAGATTGCCAAACCTTTAACGGGCTTGACTAAAGGGGACGGCAAAATTATCACCTGGTCGAATAAAGCTCAAACCTTATTAGATACTCTCAAAAAAGCTCTTATTTCTGAACCAATATTAGCGTTACCAGACATTGAAAAAGGAATATTTGTGGTTACCACTGATGCTTCAATTCTAGGCATCGGTGCAATCCTTTCCCAATTAATCCCCGTGGAAAACTACCCCGAACCCTTACAGGAACCCCCTAAGTATATAGAAAAAGTCATATGCTATTCAAGTAGAATTCTAACCAAAGGCGAAAGAAGTTATGCAGCAACGCAAATGAATTACTTTCTATAATTTATCCTTTAGATAAATTTAAACATTATTTAGTAGGTCGAAAATTTAAGTTGCGTTCGGACCATAAAAGCTTACAGTACCTGAGTACATTCAAAAATCCAACTGGAATCTTAGCTAGATGGATAATGAAAATCCTAGATCTAGATTACGAATTTGAACATGTGACCGGTAAACAAAATGCCCCCTGCGATTACCTAAGTAGAATCCCTGAGGATAACCCTTCAGACAATGAAACTAAACAATGGAATGTCATTCATGCCAGTAGACGAAAATACAAGAAGAGTAAACCTAAAGCCCAGAAGAAGCAGACGAAGTCAATCATAGCCCCTTATCGATAGCTAATATTAAAAGAAACCAAGTTAAGGATGAAATGTGTTCGACTCTCATCGATTATTTTGTGAATTCTAATAATCTCCCCGATAAGTTCAAAGCCCTGAGACGGGAAATGGACAATTTTGATTACGATTTGGACGAGGAAATCCTCTGCAGGATAGTAACAGGCGAAACAAGTAGAAATCAAACTTCAATAATTCCTGTATTACCCCAAAGTTTAATAATACCTGCCTTTGAATATTTCCATTCTGAGATAGGTGGACATTTGGGAGTTTCTAAAACCTTTCATAAGTTAAAGCAATATTTTTATGTTCCGTCGGCATTAACGAAACTTAAGGATTTTATAAGTACATGTGAAGCGTGTAATTTAAGGAAAAATCCCCAAACGTACCCTAATTTCCCGATGGGAAGAGTGCCAGTAGCAAGGTTTCCTTTCGATATCGTTTCATTCGACCTATATGGTACGAGTGGAAGACTACCTGTTTCTAAAAGAGGTCACTTGCGTTCTCTCAGTAATAGACCATTTTACCGGCTTCACTTTTGCAAAAGCATTGACAAATCAAGGCGCATATGTCATAAGTAATGCGTTATCAACAATATTTTGAAAAT
The DNA here is from genome assembly GCF_049724085.1 of Artemia sp. Qi Xiang Cuo. Lineage (NCBI taxonomy): Eukaryota > Metazoa > Arthropoda > Branchiopoda > Anostraca > Artemiidae > Artemia > Artemia sp. Qi Xiang Cuo. The sequence goes on along the minus strand of NW_028300385.1, from coordinate 52,448 downwards.
TTGGCGTTCCTCACCAGGTTATTAGTGACAATAGAACTAACTCCGTTTGCAAAGTAACGAGAGAACTAGTGCGCTTCCATAAATTCAGAATATTAGTAACCTCCCCCTACCATCTCCACACAAATGGAAAAATATACAAATGGCACACAGTGTTTTCTAATCTTCTGAGTATTTATACAAAAGACGACCGAAACGATTGGGATTTATATTTACCTTACCTAACTAATGTAATTAATACCGCATATTCAGAAACGACTAAAGAGAGTCCATTTTTTCTTTTATTTGGCCGCGATTTTAAAATACCATATCAAGAAATTATAGAATCCAGGCAATATTAAAATAATACAGAAGACTACAAGCAAGATTTTATAAATAGAATGAGAAAAACCTATAAAATAGTTAGACAAGAGTTAGAAAAATGTAAGATGAACCAAGAAATGAGAAACGAGTCCAAAATCAAAGGAAATATAACTTTTAAAGTGGGAGATTGTATGTATCTAAAAATGAGGCAAAGCTAGAAGGCAAGAAACTTTCCAATAAATATTCGGGACCCTATAGAATAATAAAAAAATACGACAATGATTTTACTTTTAAAATGATAAACCTAGAAAACTGGAGAACATACAAGGCACATGTTAGCCGTATAAAAGGAGCGAAGTACCCAGTTAGGTGGGCACCCAAACCCTCATCTTCAGATTCATCAAACGCGGAAAACGAATTTCCTAAGTCGAGGCTATCCGAATTAAATCCTTCAATTTCAAACAAAACTACTTTGAGAACCATAGCGAAGAGGAAGATTTTGAAGAATTTTTGGCCATGAAAAACCTATTCATCCCTAAAAGAAAATCCTTAATAATTGTACCAATAAGAACACAAAAAACCCCAAAGAGTTCATCTTCAGAAAGTTCGGAAGAAGATTATACGTTGTCCCCAAAAACCCAATTTTTCCCCGACATAATTTCAACCCCATGTCCCCCCAAGAGGTTTCCCAATGACAAGGTATCCCCAGCAACCCCGATGGAAAGACCCTTGTCGTTACAGGATGAATTAGACAAAGCTATGGAAACCCCGGGTGCAAAAATAAGAAAAACTACACCCAAGCATGCAAATACAGGAAATACAAGAATTTTGAGAGAAGCCATGGACATTGTCAATTATCCGATAAAAACAAGTCAAAGCACCCTGCCCTGGACCCAGGAACCTCCTGAAGATTAAAATCTAGGAGAATACCACCACATAACGGTCTCCAAGGTAAAACCCAAGGAACCACACTCCTGGAAACAGATAATGTTAAGAAATACACCTCACCCCCTGGAAGATATGGCATCCAAGCAATGAAGACATTTTCCAAAAATATTTGACTCCTCCCAGAGTTCCCAAGAATCTTTTAACTCCCCCGAAACAGGATTTCAACGCGAGCAAATGGAAGATAAGCCCTCTTCCTCATAAGGAGACGAAATATATCAAGCAAGGGCAGGAGATACCCCTAAATCGCAAAGGACCGCCCCCGAAAGCCCAAATAATGAATCTTCAGAGACTAGCTCTAATTAGTCCGACGATGAATCAGATCCTGATCACCCCCAGGATGCACCAAAACAAAAACCGGCTTCTGCCGCGGCCCATGTGAAAGCCACAAAATTGAAAGGCCAAAAATTCCTACTAAAACAGTATAAGAAATTTGATCTGATATAAATGGGAAAATCAAAAAAGATTAAAACACAAGAAGGCGAACAGGAAGTTACCACGAAATCTGGAAGAATAAGTGGAAATCTGGAAAACCAGACAAATGTAAATACGTCTAGAAATCAGGTATTGGGGTATCTGATCTCTAGCCCAAAAACCCATATGGTAACATAAAATCGAAATGAGAAACTTGAAAAAAACCTCAAACCAAAGTATCTGAATAAAACACTTCAACGAAAACTACCCATAAAAGGTCAAAAGAAGTTTATAGTTAATTTTTCCAGATGAATTGAATCCCGGTTCGATAAAAAAATCCTTGAAGATAGAAGAATAACAACGAAAATTGTACAACCCATCCTCCAAGAGACATCATTAGCTACCTAGTACCACCCCGTTACAGACCGAACGAATATGGACGCGTTATTACAAGTACGATCTAAATTTCTACACGCATCAGCACAATTAACAACAGAGAGACTGAGAATCGAAAGTATGATGGAGGCTACGCTTAAATCTCTTAGAGAAATTAAGGCTTCTCAGGAAGAAATGAATAAAAAATTAAATGAAGTATTAGTATCCAAACAAATGAATAAACCACTTGAAGCCCAATTTAGGGAGATTAAAGAGAAGATCGCAAAAATCCATACTGAAATAGAATCAATAAGCGACGCCACGCTCGTTAAGGGATACTGTCCCGACAAGGCCATCAAATTACAAGTTTTATACGATAAAATGCAAGAAATTGGCAAAAACATGCAAGAGTATAAAAAAATACTGTGCTATCCGCAACAATATCCATACAAGAACACCTGGCTCCTGAACGAGTAAATCTTTCAGGATTACGACATAAATACTACAAATTAAAAGCACAAAGAGAAACAATTAAGCTCCAACAACACAATCTTGAGAAGCAACTTAAAGAAAAACGAGTCGAAATTGCCAGAGAATTACAAAAACAAAAAGAATTTTGCTCAAACCTAGAGATGATGGTAGCGACGTATTTTACGGTTGAAATTAATCTACCCCACAACCCCCATTTTGGAAGTGTTCTTGCTAATAACGAAGGGCCACGTTCGACGCATTCACAAACCGCGTATTTTGAAATTCCAAACCGGGCCCCATGTCAATACATCAAACACCAAGTAAATGCTATTCAACAGAATCCTCCTATGAACAGTCACGTATTTATGAAGACCCAGTACCCCAACGCCAGAACAAATGTTACAATGCCCAATGCCATCTCCCCAAAGTTCCGCAGAAGTATCTGCATCACAAGGAACGCCCAAAACACAACTATCGTCAGATGGTACGGAAGTTTAAGGAATATCAATCATGGAAATAATTGAACACAAAAAAAGGGGATGTAAAATATTCTTTTATCGATAAATGAAAAAATTTTTTTTTTACAAGTTCAAGATAAGCGCATCCACTTCGGCTCATAGAATATAGCGCATAGCGACAAAATTTGATGAACAGGCTTATAATTCGAGCGAAAACTCGTTAAACTAGATAACTATATTTCTGCTAGAAGAATATAGTAGTTTCCTAACTTTATTTCCTCCTTTACGGCTAAATTGAGGAGATTAGGTAGCAAGTATTCATATATATATATATATATATTTATATATATATATATATATATTATATATATATATATATATATATATATATATATATATATATATATATATATATATATATATATATATATATATATATATATATATATATAAATAGTGGAGATGAAATAATAAAGGTAGCTCAGAATGTTACACCTTGATTCCTTGGTGAAAAGCCTAATCAACAAGAACAAATATCATAGAAGTAACATCCTAGCATGGTAAATGTTCACTAAATGAACTATTCGTTAAATATCCAGGAATAAAAAAAAGACAATAAAGTTGAAATTACCCCGTTTCAAATAAAAGGACGCAAAATTACCCATCGTATATTTTTTATCCCCCTCCCTCTCAATTTCGAAAATATTATTTAAGTCTGATCTTATTAACAAATGCATTTTTTTAGTGTTTCCCCTGCCCCTGTCGCCTCAATATGTCCTTAAAAGAAGAATGTCGTTCGATAATTGGCGCAAAACAAAAATAATAGTAACCCTGAAAGTAAATAACAAATCATATTCAGAAAATGACCACTGAAAAAGGCCACTGAAGTGCTTTCACCAAATCAAATTGTAAAACTTAAAGTGTCGGTTTAGGCACGTAAATTTTGACCTGTAAAATAAAAAGAGAAAATTTTTTCCATAGCCTAGCTAAATGCTAAATAATACATCTTCATGTTATGTGTGTCAAGTACCTTGAATTATTTCGATAAACATAGCGTGGACAGTTTATCTGACGACTAGCGACTCCACGCTGCCTAGCAACTTCAATAGCTATTTTCGATATATTATCAATGTTCCAAAATATTGTATCAAAAAGTCTCAATTAAGATAAAATTAATTAAAAAAAGACACATTGATTAACTTTTCAATTTTGATGAGCAAATATAGGAATTGAACTTTTGCCAGGTAACTATACGACTAAAAATTGTATACCATGAATTAAGATTGTAACTAGCAGCTGTATGTATTCTGAATAATATGCCTAGCGCAAACTATTATGTAAACTTCCTATTATTGTTCAACTATACGCAAACTTCTTTCGCGTTAGACAAAGGAAGCACAGTCAAAAAATAACAATCATATCAATAGCTTTAGCTGGAATTGGCATAGAAAGTTCCCATTGCCATTTCCATTGTGAAATAGGCCAAGTAATTGCCTAATTTGCAAAAATCGCCACGTAGTCAGAAATAATCACACCTCAAATAAAACTATTTGCCTGAAATATTTCAAAAACTCCCGGATTGCAATTTTCAGGGGTAAATTATCTATTGCATGAAATGTGTAATACGCAATTACTGAAATAACTTTCCAAAAAGCTAAAAACATAAAACCAATTATTTTATTCCAAAAATATCAACCATACATCGTATTTCACGATAACGACCCGTTGTCAAACAAACTTAAACTCATTAAAGCATTATGGGCAGTAATAGACATCGCATGTCAATAGCGCGGCGGGATGGACTTGAAGAGGTTGAATAATCACCAACTGTAGAGCCAGTAATTGAAATCACAAAAAATGGTATTTCGTAGATAGAGCAATTAGGTAAGGCGTCTGTGACGATACCAATATATAGGACTAGGCTGATATCTTCTTAAAGAGGAGATAATATTGTTCTGCCTTAGCAGTCAGACAATAAATAGTAAACTTGATAAAGAAGTCCGTGAAAGATTAGCGTCACGAACAGAACCATTTCATTAACAGGGAACTTTTAAAGGTGGACTTCACCATCGTACTTGTAGAAATAGAACTACAATTTTGCCCTAATTCCCAAGCCATAGCAAAAAATAGCATTACTTTTGCAAAAATGAAAGAAACTAATACTAATATAATCCTGCTAAAGCACGGACTAACGACCAAAAATAATCACAAATCTCTTAAGTCAAATGTGGGAATTGCCTTAAATAAAGCTATTTCAATATTTAATACCTACAATCTAGAAATCAATCGTAAGTTATATACGCAAGATGGGCAGTCTAAAGAGAAATGCCTTCTAAAAGAATAAAAAGCATAAGGCTAGTTAACGAAGTCCTAAAATACGGTAATTACCTTCAAAAATTGGGCGCCATTGATTCATTAAACCTATACAAATTAAACTCAAAATATGGATGCAAGTTAGAATAACATTTAATATGCTTTAAATGTCCGAGATAACCACAAATATATGTAAACAAGCCATTAAATCATTTTTAACCCTGTATATCTCGTTGTTAAAACAAAAGCCTAAATAAACAAAATAAGGGAGTATTACTGTTTTACCAATGCTAAAAGTAAAAATAAGTTAAAACAATTATCGAATGCACCAACCTTCCAATATGGCACTTAAGTCCAACGTGGCACTTAAGATGGCAATAGCTTATCTCGATAAATAGGAAACGCAACTTAGTCAACATGCTATCCATGGAAATCCCAATTTAAAAAATATAGGCTAGTTGAGTTCAAAACACCACGTAATTACTAACGCATAAATAAGTTTTGAACTAAATTAGATGAAGACAAAGCTAGTGTTTATACGCGAACGCGAAGGACAAACAAATGGTCTCAAAATATCCAAATAAAGAAACCAATGAAACAACCCGGAAATGGAAAGTTAAAAAAATTGCAAGTAATGAACCAAATTCACAACGTTACAAAAATTTGGTTCGTTGTAACGAGCAAAATTATAGTTCAAAACTGTAATTACTGAAACAAATTCTTCTTAAAATCATCAAAGGCATAAATAAATCCCTGCAAAACTTTAGATAATATCATACCTGCGCCATGTGGCACAAGCTCTGCCACAAAAGAAGAATGGTGGGACGTAATAAATGTTGACAAAAAAATCTCGACTAAACGCAGCCATTCGCGCATCTTGAGGCGAAAACCGGGCCAATCCTCCGATTTCTAATTATTAGCCCCAGAATAGGGGTAACGTACCCTACAGCAACCCAGTAGGGTTATGATTGAAAATACTTTATTTTACGATATAACAAAACCGTCAATTATGACAATTCCTTGCACGTAATGACTTTGCTTTAAAAAAAAATTAAATCAAACAAGTTTTAGACAACGCGTTTTGATTTGATTCCCATATTTTTTAATCATATTTACAACGAAATTTGTAACAAAAGAATTATATCTTGTGGTAATTTATTACATGCAAATTAGTTTAAACTAGTTTCAACCAACCAATGAGTTCACTAAAAAGCGTAAATATACTTTAATTTTCATTTAGGAAATACAAGAAAATTAAATTTATATGCCGTATGACAAACTACAAAACTTTTAGATAATATCACGCTTGATGATAAATACCTCTGCCACGTGGCGATAACTCCGCCACAGGAAAAAATGAGTTAACACCTAAGGTTGAATGTTTTTTCTTTTAACTCATTTATACGGGAACACTCAAACTCGATTAACTAGCACTTTTTATCCAGACATCAACATAATTCTAAAATAAGCTGAGGTAAACAGCTTATTCATACATATCCTGAAGATATTATGCGAATAAACGTCAACAAGAACCCGTCATTCAAATCAACCTAAACAAAAACTCAGGGATAAGCAATTAAGGGAGAAATACCTACAATTAAAATAAATGAACTCTCTTTAATTAATCAACTACAAAACTAAAATCAATGAAATTTAATAGAAGGTAATGAAAGCTGAGTAAAGTTCGACGGTAAAAAAAATCGGTATATTTACTGCCTAATATTTGAAAGCCTTAAAAGATAAGTTCATATCTACAAACTTCAGCCCAATAACAATTCTTTACATTGACAACTACAAAATAACCATGGCCACCTTAAAAAAATCGTTAAAAGGGAGAACTTGCCTTGTTGACTAACAATACCCCAAAAAAAGAACTGAATTGGTTGTATATAAGGATTTGCCTATTAAGAGATCGAATACCCAGACTAGATACTAAGTAAAAATATAAGATCCCTTCTAAACTAATTGATGATTATCGCATTAATTGAAATATGCTAGCCTACAATATAATACAACCCTTTCGTTAATAACTTAAACTTGAACGCATACTTTAATAATTACTTTAATAAGCTTGAACGCATGCTTGAACGCATACTTTTAATTCATTTGTAAGGGAAGACTTAATCTTCACTAAACAAACCTTTAAAATCCCACCAATTTAGCATTATTATAGAATACGTTGAAATAAGGAATTTATCCCAACATAATCTAAAAGGAATTGAGTAAATATCAATACGCGACTCTTCATGCAATTCAACTAAAAAAACATAGCTACCAAAATAAGCAATTAGGAAGGAATCGCATTCAATATAAAATAAATTAACTCCCTTTAATTAAGTGTGTACAAAGGAGCAGATAATAAATTAATAAATATTTTAATCACAGTATTCGGAACTAAATAAAACATGAACATAAATGAAAACCCATTATAGTTTAATAGCTTAATTTTTGAAAGCCTTGAAAATAAGCCTATATTTCCAAAATATAGCCTTAGTAAAAAACTCGTTAAAACCATAAACGCTTTAAAAAGATGGAGTAAAAAGAAAAAAAATCTGCCTGATTAAATACAGATACAAAAAAAAGGAGGGGAGAAAAATTATTGTGTACAAGGATTTATCAGGTAACAAGATCGAATACTTACATTGAATCCTAAGTGAAAATTTGAGGAATCCTTCAAGTTCGTTGGCAGTTATTGCATTAATTAAAATATGATTGTCTATAATATAATACAACCCTTTCATTAACAATTCAAACCCGAAAAACCCACTCAGACCATGTAAAAGATAATTTTGGCTAAAAAAAACCAGTAGTAGTACCTCATGCGCTTAAAACGGTGATGAATTTTTTTTTTTATTTATTTAAAAGAAAAAAAACACACTTAAACAAAGCAAAGCTTACTTTTAACTAAAAAATAGTAGTAGTACTCCGCACTCTTCAAACGGTAACAAAATTTTTTTTTATTTTAATAATTAATAAAAGTTCAGTATACATGGCTATTCGAATTCATAAAAGGAAGATAATGTAATAGTTAGCGAACAATCTCATGAAATACTTTGAAAATGGTATAGGAAGAATAACTCAAATATCCATACGACATACAATGGTGAAAACGGATGAACCCCCAAGCATAGGAGGTCAGAGCCAGGGATGAGCATGGCGTATATTATCCCACCATGCAATCACTTGACTTTCACCCTCTGTTGAGAAAAAGTTACATGGATACGAGACTTGAGTGCACAACAAGACGTTGCTTGGCAAGCATTACAACTGCCCATTCGTCAAACTTCTTAAACAAATGGCCCTCCAGTGTGACAAAACCCAGGCCTGCACCTCCCAAACCAATTATTAGTGTATTTAATGTACTTAAACTCACCTGAAGGCGAAATAGAAAATATAAAATTTGAACTCAAGTTTCTCAGCTCAAATGTTTCGTCATGGGAAGATTATCAACTTCTCGATATGCTTACATCCCCAATCTCAAGGGCGGCGCTGCCGGACGATTCACCAATATTGAAATTAAAACCTAATATTAGTGGAATAAATTGTATATATAAATAATCTCGTTGACACTAATAATAAAAGAACCCTCTGATATTACCTGATGTGTTATGGCTATGATAATCGATTATTATCGTTAACAAATAAAAACAGTGCGTTATATGGACAAACCAGTAGTGTATACACATTTATAAAACTATGAAGTAGAGTAAATGTCACGAAATCTAAATAAATAGTCTGTTTATTGAAAAGAGAAGGTAGTTTCTTGAAAATCTATACGATCTCAAGCCTTTATGAAGTTCGTTAAAATACGACCGCAAAGTCGTTAAACTAAATTACGGAGCTTTAGGGAACCGAATTATGTTTGAAAACACAAATCGCCAGGTGCAAGGTGGCATCGGTGAAAAAGTAGTTCAACCTCGACGACCTGAAGTTAACTTTTTTCCTTCTCACTCAATGTAATAATTCATTATTGGTTAAGATGGAGCTTAGATGACTCGAATTGCGGTCGAATGAATGAGTACCCGATGTATTGAGGAAATGCCCGTAAAAAGGGAGTTTGAACTTGACCTAGAGTGTACCATGACTATAACCAATCTTGAAAAGTTAACGAGACAAAAAAATCAATAGATACTATCTTTCATTTCGGAACAATTGCCAAAGCATTTTTTGATACGGATTACATGTGTATGAAGCATGCCAAAGAAAACGTCATATATTCAGCTGCAATGATCGTAGTGAATAAATCAGGTGAGGAAGTCTTCGCGAAAAAATGGGACGGTAAGTATGATTTAAGGAAATTTGACGTAAAATCCTATGAGTTCGGTCTAGACTTCGCAAACACCCCAAAATATCGGCCAGCGAGAGGCAAATTAGGAATCAATATAACGGTAGAAAGGGAAAATACCCCCATTTTATTCAACATGAAATTAGGAAATTACAAAAACAATATAAAATCCGGTACTGGTATGTTAAAGGTCCTTGCCAGACAGACTTATTACTTGTTGACAAATGTAGAAAACAAAAGTTAGTTTATAAGATTGAAGGAAATTCAGACTGCGTTAAATACCGTGGAAAGCATGACCCCCTCCAAGAGATTCAATACTACAAACAATATTTACATAATCCTCGAAGTGTGACCTTTAAAGCCAAAAGAAATGAAATTATATTCAAAAGAATAAAGACTTATGAATCAAAATCAAAAGTAGTCAAGAAATCAAAAAAATTGTCCCAATTGAAATATTAAGTAACTTGCGCATTTTTTTGTTAAAATATAAATCCTTGTGAGAAAACAAATAAAGTACCTATCTCCCAAGCTTAAGAATCAACCGTACGTTCACCATAAGCAAAGAAACAAATTGTATGACCACGAATCTTAATCTTACCTTGTTTCCTTTGGGCAACGAAGATTATCATAAAATAATATAAGTATAATATCATAATAAATACCTTGTTTCCTTCCCTAAAAGAAAAAAAGAACAAATAACAAGAATCTAAATTCTCGTTCGAGTATCAATAATAAGAAGTTTTCCTGTATTATGTCTAATGAAATTTTAATTTCAGAAACAGCAAAAAGGATGTTGATAACAAATGTCATAACAATCTTCATTGCCCAAACTATAGCCCAAGATATCGTAAAACATGGAATAATCTTCAAACTTGAGAACTCGATATTTGCAAGCCACAATGCCTGGAAAATATTTATGAAACTGAATCCCAAACTGTTTGAAACCCTATTTCCACAAGTAATGAGATTAGAGAAGAATACCAATGAAATTAAGTACTCTATATTCCAATTCTTAAAATCTGACAAAAGCTTGCAGACCACGAAAGACATGCACCACAAGGAAAATTCAGGAAATCTACCCCCCATTCCTCCTAAACTAGTGGACGATTTTGACAAGAAAATGGCAGAAATCGATAAAGCTCTAGGAACTAACAACAGAGGAAACCGAAGGAAAAGAGAATTAAGTAATGCGGACGGATCTATAAGCGAATATACTACGACAAAATATACTACAGGCTCCTTCTTGACAACTTCCAAGAAAAATAAACTCTATGATGGAAATTACGCCATGCTAAATGAACTACCGAGCCTATGGACTTTTCTCAAGGAATTATGGCAAAATCATGCTGAACAAAATATTACAAAACAAATATTATCAAAAGTAACAAAGGAAAAAGACTACAAACAAATTATCAACCTAAAGGAATTAAAATTCTCAAATACACAACAAGATGATAAGAATAAAAATCCTACAGAAAGAAAAAGAAGCAACACCAAGACAACCACGCCTACATATGAGACCCCAGTAAGAGATATACAATCTTCAATGTCGGAAACTACGACGAGCACAGTCCCAGCGCATGCAAGAAATGAGCGCACTTAGCAAGGAATCACCTAGAAATTTGACCACACTAACTTATCTAAGACCAACGATACTTACAAAATGGACGTGGTCAACAGGACCCACGTATTACCGCACCCGGTCGATTGGTGTATTTACTATAGGCTTTAGAGCAAGAATCCCCGTGAGGCATACCGAAATATAAACGATAAAAGTACAAGCAATTCAACCAGTAGAAAAGAAAAATAAAAATAAAAAAGAGGAAGAAGACGATTACGTACACAAGAAATGTTGGACAATAGACGGCAAACGTACTTGTGCAAGATTAGCAATGGCCGACGAGCCGGCAAGGGAATATATCGAACCATTACCTGAACTAAAAGACAAAAACGCCCTAAGAGTGTCAATCCACCAATCTTTCTTAATACTGTATAGACAAAGACTGCAGGCATTATTTGAATTATTCAATAGAGAAATACAAAAGTTAAAGCAAAGTACCACAAGAATCTTTGAAGTATTCATTTGAAAAAGCAAATACCGCAGATCAGCTAGTCTAATACCAATCGTGGGAGAATTAGCCTCACGCTTATTCGGGCTTTCGACTGAAGAAGACCTAAATATCCTAAGGGAAAACGTAGGAAAACTAAATAACACCATGAACGTGACCTTACATGTCCAAAAAATACAGGCCAGTACAGCCAATTATCAGAGAGACAAAATTGAAGCAATCTCAAAGAAAATATCAAAGACAGTAAGCATTATGAATTATTTAAAAAATGAAGTAGATCGTGTGATTTCCGATTCGAGTCTAACCATGGTATCACTAGACATGGTGACAATGTCATTACTTAACTTGGCACCTGATGTCAGCAAATTTGAATTTGCATTATTTGCCCTTACTGGAGGAACCTTGTCATATGACCTGGTGGACCCTTCGAACCTAAAAAGTATCTTAGACGATATAAAACACATCTAACGTTCGGCCTACATCTACCAACAGAACCAGAAGTAGCAAACCTGTTTCAGTATTACACCAAACTAAAAGTTCATATAACAGAAATAAGCGAACAACTATTTGCAGTAGTAACAATTCCATTAATAAATCAACAATCCATATATGACTTGTATAAAATTTCTACGTTCCCCGCCAATATAGGTAAAACCAATTCGTTCATGTCTATCACCCCCAAAGCGGAATAGTTACTTGTCGATCAAGATAGAAGAAAATATGCCTTAGCAAATCCACAGGACCTTAAGGAATTCGTAGCATTCAAAAATCTAGTATGTCAACTAACCCTGCCTATTTATAATGTAAAGCCTGGATCCTGTATGTTAGATATATTCCTAAAAGAAACTCAACAAGAGGAAATTCCAAATTCATGCGAAGCGCTAATAGGTGGTACTAAGCGAGAAGTATTTATTCATCTTAGAAATGACCTATGGCTATTCTCCGTTCCAAAAGAAACAGCCGGGACTATCTCTTGTTATAATGGCACAGAAAAAATCGACCCAAGCTACAGAACCGAACTACTATTACAGGACGTGGGAACGGTGACAGTAAAACAAGGATGCCGACTGGTGACCAAGGAAGCCACGGTACAGACACCACTGATAACCACAAGCACGAATATAATAAGCCCCAAGGTGGTCAATTTCAAACCAATAAATTCATCATATACAATACCCAATATCACAAACAAAGAAGGGAAAACCGTATTGTGGTCAAAAATAGAGAATGTCAAGGGAACCTTACCATTAACAAAAATAAAAGAAGCCTTAGACTCTCAAATTCCCCTATTTACCAATGAAAACCAAAGATTGACGTATGTAGAGAGTAGATACGGAATATTTTCAACGAATTTTTGGTGGTATATCCTCCTGACGGTGGGGTTTGTATTCATGATCTCGTATTCTATAAGAATCGTATTGAACCTAAATTACGGAAGAATTTTGAGAATGACGCGTAGAAAAAGAGCAAATTCAGATCACATCGAGCCGAGTGAGATGCAAAATCTAAACCCGGAACTCCCTGATAATCCTTAAACAAAAAGTTAGGGAGGACATGATCGAGCGAATGGGAGTAGAGGTCCTCATTCGTGCCATGTCCAATCCTAAATCTCTACTTACTGTTTGTGTGAACCCATGCAACTGCAAAAATGTATTTCTTAAGCGGCATGGACGCGCATAAGCAGTAAAAACTTGAAAATTTATACTAAATCAAGACCCCGCATAAAACCATGTAACCTACCTCGTATGTAGTTATATAATAGAAAAGTTAATGCTAAAGTAGATAAGTGTTGAATAACATTTAAGAATGTATAAAATATTGAACAGATGTCAAACGCACATCTATACAAGTATTTATATTATCACCAAATCTTGAAAATTTCATATTGTATTAATTTTTTTGTAGACATAATCATTTTTCGTATGATTACTTAAATTGTCTCTTATCGCTGCAATATGCATGTAGAGCATGATGATTGCTTTTATTCATTTTAATATACCAATATTAAATTGATATGATTAGTACGACTAATCACGACTATTATTTAAAACAATAGTCCCCGTATAATATTGTATTATTGCTGTTCGTGTTTTAACTTGTGTGATTATAAAGAGCATATGATTCTGCCCAGATATTTATATTCTAGGATGCAGAGTAATCAGTGAAGATTAACTATTGGTGTACCAGCAAACAACACAGATACAACCCAGAGGCATCTACTCTCATCATTTGTCAACCACCGAAAGTACTCACCGAGGAAACCCCTGAAGACCATGACCTAAATAAAATCCAAGTTATCCAAGCCTAGTACCAGGTAACACTACCCCAACCACTATCGGCGAATCAAGAACTCCATATATAGATATTCATAAATTAATTGATCCACCCCGACCGGTCATGTCGTAAAACTGCATAAATATCCGTCAAAAAACTATCCTTAGACGGCAAGGTCATTAAGATTTAATGTTTAGACCACCAAGAATAACCCTGGAGCCAATTCCTCAAAGATAGTATATCTAAAGCCTCAGATCAAAGACAATATGTTAAACCAAGATGCAAAGATCAAGTTTTGAACATACCCAATCATTATTAGATGTCACAAAACCAAACTATCCTCCATGAAAAGACGAACCAACCATAATCTATTTTGTGGGAAATAAAAACTGTACGTGCTAAATTTTTCCCAAAATGAAGTGTAAAAAGAAGAGAACCAACCCGTCATTATCTTTTTAATCCCTCGATGATGATATATCATTATAACAAGAATCAAAGACAATGCATCAAATATAGAACCTGAGATAGAATTTTAATCCATCCATAATTATCCTTACATATCTTACATAACCCATAGTCCAAAAAAAGGAAAGACTATGCGTGAACAATTTACGGGAAACACAGACTGTACGAGTGTTAGATTTTCCCGAGGATAAAAGTATCCAAGAAGAGATACCCAGCCCATCGATCAAAATACCCATTTCATGTAATCAATTCTCCAAGGTTTACATATCCATAAACATTTCAACAACTCTGTGACATCAACCCCTCGTGTTTGAAGTGACGAACCACGCACGGACAATTTTGTGCAAGTGGTCATACCTATGAACAATGCAAAGAATTATCCCGAGGAACAAGTAGCAAAAAGTAAAACACCACGAAGACAAACCATAAACAATTAGCCAACACAGTGATTAATTAAACGGAAGCGCCAAGTTAAGTGACAACGTGTGTGACTATTATGGAAACTTAGAATGATGAAGTAAGTATGAATATTGTGTATCTGAATATAACTTAAGTGAATGATGAAAAACTTTTCATAATCAGTGTAAAATAAGTGTTAATTACATTATTCCAGAGTTGCAGTCGGACATCAAGTTTAAAAATTATATTGTGAAACTTTTTATTTCCAATCATTTATCCTATATATAAATATTAGTGCTCTTGAAGTCAGTTACGTATCGTATCATTATAGTGTCAGGTGGAAGTATAGTTAAGTTTAGAGAAAGAAAATAAATATGTACCATTTTAAGTGATAGAATAGTTGCAAAAGCAGAATTCGATTAGTTAGAACCATGTAGAACCAATTAGAATCAATTACGTATCGTATCATTATAATGTCAGGTGTAAGTATAGTTAAGTTTAGAGAAAAAGCAAATATGTAACATTTTAAGTGATAAAATAGTCGCAAAGGCAGTACTTAATTAGTTAGAACTATGTAGAATTATTAGCATATCAGGTGAAGGAATTTTAGCAGTAGGTGGAGGGAAAAATAATTATTACATAATCATATAATCAAATTTGTTAGTCAATAGAAACTCTTTGACCTTTTCGTCAAATAGAGTGTATAGGCGGTGGACTTTAAGGTGATGTTTTAATACATGTAGTCTAGTAAAACAATCCGGAACATGAAAAAAAAATATATATCTTACCAAGGCTAAGTTAATTCAAGTAACAAATACCTAGTCAAAATAAAAAAAAAAAGGGGGAAAGCAAGATCAAAATTTAAGAGAGTAGAAAGAGTAGGGTAACACAACGATGAGGACATCTTTAAGAATGGGAAGGATGATATGTAATGGAATCAATTTCCAATACCCCAAAAATTTTCCAAGTAAAAAGGCCCAGAATGTAAACCCAAACAATTTAAGTAACAATTAATTGTCAAATTTAAAAAGTAGCGAAACATTGTGTTACAATTGTAACTATGAAAAAAATCGTTCCCACAAAAGAAGGCAACAGCAATAAATATGCAGGATAACCAATTTCACTTGACATGTAACCAACCATGTAATCTAAATCTTAGGTTTGAAATTTGCATAAAAGGTGTCAAAAATTGTATAAATTACAAGGAAAAGCTTCTGAAAATATTTGCGTGAAATACGATGTTAAACTTTGTATCAAGTAAAAAATTGTATCATGCTAGGAAGAATTCCTAAGTGAAGTTTTAAAGAATCATAAATCCTATCAAAAGTTAATTAAAATCGAGTAGCTGATTGGGACAGCACTGCCCAATAGTAAAAGAAGACAAAAAATTTGAACCAATAGGATCAATATAATGCGCTCTTCAGTAACGCCCGTATGTATCCTTCGGCTAAAATCTGAGAGTATAGTGTTTTCGAACTTAGCAATTTGCAGTCAGTCTTATGTCAGTCTATTTTGGAGTCTTATTGCAGTCTATTTGCAGTCTTTTCCAGTCTTATGTCAGTCTATTTTGGAGTCTTATTGCAGTCTATTTGGAGTCTTTTCCAGTCTTATTTCAATCTTGAATGAATCTTATGAGAGTTTTACTTGAGATTCGGGACAGTTTATTATAGGCTCATTTTCAACCTTTTACCCTATGTGAATTAAATAGACAATAGTATTGAACCAGTGACCAGTTTTAACTTAGTGCCATTTACTGCAAGTGTTTTGATATACCGAAGCTCTGTTCCAGTTCTGTGAGTAAATAAATGCATCATCTTCTTATTTTATTCTCTTTATGCTGGTATTTCTCCAGATAGCTTGTCCTTGTGGCTCCATTCGCTACCAAGGGAAACTGAATCCATTCAATCTGATTTCGACTCAGTATGGTCGTTAAAACGAGCTCCCTATTTGTACTGTTAATTTAAGCTCCCTACACACGAAGTTCCGCCTCCACTTAAGTCTGCCACTCGCGAACCATCAACCAAGAGTTAAGCTGAAAATTACCCATAGAAATAATTAAATGAGGAAATCATATGCAAAGAAATAACTTGAAGCAGAAGAACAAAACCCCTTTTTTCGAAAGCTTCCCTTTCCTTGAAAACTAGCCATCTCATTAACACAAACCCCCCCCCCCCCATTACACTAGGGTTTGCATGGTCAATTGATACAATGTTCTATAGGATTTATCAAAAGATACATTGTAGAGTGTGATACCGTTTACTTTGCACACAAGAGATGAAAGTCCAAACATCTCGAATTTATGTGGGCATTTAGTCCACGATCCTATTGCACTTGCACTTTTTACAAATGCCGAAGCGAGTTTTGATGGAGTTTCGCCATTGATAAAGGATGAATCGGTGAAGGTACGTGACCCCATGGCAATATGACGTTGATTGGTGATTGTATGAGGAACAAGTAGTTTAATATTATTTCCATTGGCTCTCAGTTTTCCACGGCCAAAGCAACAGAACTCATGACCTGTTGTTTGCGTACATGAAGTATTGCCGAAGTGAGGGAGAGACTTACATCAGGATTGGCTGCAAGTTCTTTTCTCAATATGAAATTGGATGGTGCAAGCGTCAATTTTATATCCACTTTAACATTGGGTGGCAGCCATTGGGGTTAATTAAATATTTCATGATATATTTTTCCAACTAGATGTAATTCACTAGTTGTAGCATTTTTAAGTGCATCTGTACTATCAGTATTAGTAATATATTCATAGCCCAATGATTGGAGATGCCTCTCAATTCCTTGTATGACTTGGGTGTCATCAACATGAATTGCATATAGCTTGTATAATTTGAGAGATTGTTGCTTGTGCTCACCAGCGTGCCATTGATGTAGACACTAATTTGACGAAATAGATTATGTAATATACAATTTTCATAGGATATTCCATCGGCCCGAATTGGCATTGTATTATTGGATTTCCGGACTTTCATTTGTAAATTTATAAATATCGAAGACATGTCCATAAAGTAGTCTTCATTGGAATAAATTTGAAAGTGGATATTATCGGAGGATATTATCGAAGTGGATATTGTTGTGGATAAAATTGTTCAATGAGGCAATGAGATTCAATGAGGCGGTGATTGAAAGTTGAGAATCCTTATGTGGCAGGTAGGACATCTTAAGAGAAGAAATCTAGTTTTGATCTAACAATTCTCTCCCTGGGGCTTCTTCTTCTGTTTACAGTACGTGTCGTATTTTTCCTTCTTTTCTTTGACAAGAGGGGCGATGTCTTTCGTTTCCGACCTGAGTGGAGACTGATGAGTGATGCGTTGTTTCTTGACTTTTTAATCCTTTACCATTTTGTTTTAATCTCTTGCCAAGGGTTCGCGCACTTGATCTAAGATTTTCCGTAGCACTTTTTTTAAAATCCTTGCCAGAGCCCCAATTGTATAGTGTAGAGGATGCAAAATCCGTCGCAGCCGGTACAAGATATTTTCTAGCCAGTGGTAGTGAAGAGCGAAACAGATTAGCAAACCAGCTGCCAAGACCGTAGCCGGACATTGACGAGCGACCCTTGTAGTAGTCCATTCCATTGCCCTGTTGTCTTGGTCTAAGAGTATTAACATAGCAGTAATATCAGGACAAGTGAATACCACTTTTCTATTAGACATCTTGCTGTTGAACGATGGGACGAAAATGACATGTAATCACAGCCAAACCTTTTGAAATTGCTATGGGATCACCTAATTCAATTCTTAGCTTTATATGAAAGAGTTCCAAATACGAAATATTTACGAGAACTTACTGTAGATGTCTTATATTGTAGTGGCAAACATATTCGTGGTTTGTTTTTCGTTAAGGTATTTACAGGAGGAGGACTGTTTAATAAAAGTCAAGGAATGTTTCAACAAAGGAAGCGTAGAGAAATATACAGGTGTCTGTGGAGAAGGAAAGCGGGTAGTCAGCAAAAATGAAATTAGTGTTTCTGGCACTTTTACCATTGATTATATTGAGCTTAAAGCCAAGAACATCCTTTATTTAGGTTATCATTGAGAATAACCTTTCGTTGGCAATAGGTGAACTAATGTAGATCTTACCCTCCTCCTTTGAATAGTTGAAATGAAAAGCTCCTTTTTTACGAGCGGAAATCCTTTTATTAATAGAACGTCATAAATCATTCATACAGGTGAGATCCCCGTAGGGTAATTCAAAATATGGATAATCCATCCAATTGATTTTTTTAATTTGTTCTTGATTACTTGAGGATGGTGGCGGTGGCCAATCATAGGGTCTGATTTTTATTTCATATTTACAATCTTTTCTCAGGATGTCATAGGCATTTTTGAGAATACAGTCAACAGGAGATACTTCATACTTTCCGTCATCGAATTAGATGGTGGGGGAGAGTTTTGTCCAAAAATCACTTGTTCTATTCAGGTCATTGTAGAGAATATCGGAAACATTGGACATGAAAGTCACATAGAAATCATTGGGCATTGTCAATATCTTCAGCACTAACCCAAGAATCAAAATCTGAGTTGTGTCCTAGCCAGCGAACAAGCAACTGTCTCTTGCAATGGCGTGTACGACTCTTTAATATCTTTTCAATATGATAAATTTCACTAGTGTTTCTAACTTTTTGCAGTTCATATTCAAAAGAACCACCGAGAATCTCGTCATCTTTAGTGTCTTGCAGTCGATATTTCATGGACTCAGTGTCTAGGATTTTAGACATTTTAAAAAGTTCAGTGCTTAATAAATAATTCCCCTTTTAGAAAATATTGGTGGTTCTATTAATTCGAACAGTATCACCAACACTGAATTTCTTCTTCACATTTTTTTTCTTTTTCACCATTGGAATATTGCTTTAGAAAAGCATCAAATGTATTTTCATTGTAGTGAACATCCCGAAGGCTTGAGTTGGACAGTCATCGATGAGGTCGATGGTTATGTATCCACACGATTTTATCTAAATCTAGAATAACATCCGGTGTATTTTTCAGGGTGCAATATCTTATAACTAATGGAAGAATCTTTCTTATTTATCGTTCGGTCAACGCAGCCTTTATTAGGCTGAGACTATGATAGAGTGCTTTATTACATTTTGAATGACCCATTTGCACTTGAGGATTAACAAATTCACTGCCACGATCCGATTGAATTTTTCTATATAAATCCTGTTCAAGAATACTTTCAATGGCCCGAGCAACTCCAACACCTCTCTTTGACCGTAAAGGAATGGTTGATGGATAACGAATTCAAATACTGAGTCTCTTTCTTAGATATTTGTATTGTTCTGTGTGACGCTGGCTAATTTTGTAAGGAAATTAAAGATATATGTGCAGACTTTGCAGTTGAGAAAGGTCGGTTGGGGGATAATAGCGGTTACCATAATGCATGAGATCTCGGATTAGTGTCTAACTCGGTTTATTTTCTAGAAACTCTTTTGCTTTTTTCAATGTGGTGCCGGAGACAACTTTAGAGAATGTTTTGGGAGAACTTAAACTTCCCGCTTCACCAATATTTTCATAGGCACCTTTCAGAACTGCATCCATTTTGAACGCAAGCACGTAGTGTAATGTCCACTCCCCTTTTGCACACTGGAGGGTGAATCAATTCGTCTTCGCTTTTGACTAGAATCCACAGGTGTTGTAAAATAATTACTGCTGTTGCTACTGATAGTATTTTCAAATATTGAATCTTCTTCTTTTTTAAATGGTGTTGGCGTTGTTGGAGGACTATATTCTCTTAGTTTCTTTAGAATTTGCTTATTGCCAATAAGACATTTGGGGAAGTTTGATACACTTAGAAAGGTGTATAGATTATTGTCAAAGGATAATATTCCTTTACGATTCGTCACCATATCACAAATTAAATCAACTAGATTATAACTTTTTCCCTGACTTATAATTCGTTTCCCTGTGCTGTCGACTTGAACTTGATGTTCGGTAGTTTCCAACATGAGATATGATAACTCTTTTACTCTGTTCTCGATAGGTCAGTGGCAATAGGTTTCCAATTTTCGATAAAATTGAATTCAATTCCTTCTCCTTTGATTGTGCAGAATCTTGAGGAGGTGTTTCCTGTTTAGAGGGATTGGTGGCGGTGGCGACGGGTCTCTCACGATAAGGTTTATGTTTGTCCACAAGTCGCAATGCATCTTGAAGTAAAGGCAATTTTTTGTCATCGGCAATATTCTCATCATTAATGAATTTGTTTAGATTGTCTTCAAAATGTTTGACGGGCGAGAGGACAAGTTCAAATGGTGTCAATTTATAAGGTTTAGCCATTCTCTAGAGAAAACTGTTTACAAGTCCAGCAATTATTGGCAGTAAAAGTGTGAAAAAGCTACCGCCCACTTGAAGGAGTTGTTTTCTTTTAAAAATGTTTCCCTTGTTTTTACAAGCCAAGGCGCGTACAGTGGAACGATGTTGCTTTGTCTGTTGTCTAACACCTTCTGGCAGTTGAACATTGCCCTCAGTTAAATTTAAACAAAGTTCAGATATTAGATTAATGAAATCTTTGTCGACACCAAGTCTAAGTATTGATTTCCTAAGCAATTGTTTTGAAGTACTTAAAACAGAAAATAAATGCCGTTGTCCGTATAGTTTCTTTAGTGTCATATTTACAACTAATAGCCTTTTCTACTGTTCACCGGAAGATATACTGTAATTACATTGTTGAAATTGTTGAAAATGTCGGTTACTACACGTAGATCCTCGGGTGTGCTCTGATTCAGATCCTACGGTTACAAAATGTAACCGTAGGGTTTGTTAGTCGCCTGAAAGTACGGTGACAACAGAAATTTAGGGGCGCCGGGGTATATCTGTTTGTTGAGAGTTATGAGCGAGCTAGAATCACGAACAACTCGATAGATAATACAGATGGTGCAATTCAAAGCAAGGGCTCGCATACATTTGCTCTGATGAAACAGATTGTATAGAACTAGGGTTATGGAAATGTGCTCATTGTGGGAGCGAACAGTGAACAGTTGTAGCATTTCCTGTGAGAACTGTTCAATGGCTTCAGCTAAATCATCAATAATCAACCAAGAGTTCGATTCAATACTATTGAAAACATCAAGTCCCCGTATGAATTGTATTGGTATGGTTGTGGCAATTGCTTTTATTTTATCATAGGACTCTTGCCAAATACTATAGCAATAGTAGATTTTTTTCAGTTTTCCAAAAACATTTTATCGCAATTTTTAATTATTTTAGTTAAGAGTGTTGTTTTCCCCTACATTGAGGGCCCAAACAGAAACGATCTTAAGAGTGTTTTAAATTGATACATGCTGCTGCTTTTGACAACAGTTGGACTAAAACTAACTGTAAATCATACGTGTCCAATGAATAAGTAGTAATAATTTCCCATAGATCTATCTAGTACTGGTTAACAACAAAAAAACAATATTTCATGGCAGCATTTTTTTCGGCAACATGAAAACTCTATTTGTTCAACATGAACAACGATATGAATAACACTTGTTCAACAAGAAAAAAAACAATATGCCATGCCATCATTTATTTCGACAACATGAAAACTCTAGTTGTTAAACATGAACAACATAAGAATAACACTTTATGTTCAACAAGAACCTGAAAATATTTCATGGTAATTTATTTCGACAACATTAATACTCTACTTGTCAAACATGAACAATGATAAAAATGAAACTTATTGTCTTTAAACACTTTTTGTCCATCAACATGAACAACACTTATTGTCTTTAAACACTTTGTCCATCAACAACAACACTTTATTTACATTAGTAGCAAACACACACTTTTCTGTATAAAACATGAGCACTTGAAAAAAAAACACTTTGAACATGAACTAGCACAGTTGAACATTTCAGTGAATTTAAAAGTGGGGTCATTGCCATTGGGTCATTGCCCGTGGCCATTGCACCTTGCACACATTGTAAAAAAACGACAACATGAGCTTTTTGGAAATTTCCAGTACTGAACTGCCGCCCGCTATATTCTTGTTCAGTACCACATTTCTCTTTCGCCTGTGTAGAAGAACCATGCCAGTCTCTATGCTCGTGAACGATGTAAAATTGGGATCGGCAATAATTTGTGTAAACTCTAGAGGGTCAGTCACGACATCGGAGCGAGATCTGTTACGTACGCTTTCACATATTTTGCCAAACGCTGAATTTAGGATCAGTTTATACAATTCCTTCTCCACCTTTGAGTTCGCACTAGAGCGTTTATTGACAAAAGTGTAGATAAACGTCTTCAAGCCTGGTCGCTGATTGAACTGCAGGACCCTATGTATTTTGGTGATTTTGAAACCATTGTTCACCATCCAGTGCAAAAGCACGTGGTGAACAACGATATTCTCCTTAGGGTCCAAATCAGCAATCAGTTTCTGTTTGGAGGGAGTCCAGTGCATCCCCATATCTTCAACCAATGATCGATTGTAGGGGCTCAGAGAGTCCCTTCTCACGGATCGATTAATAGAGGGAAAGACAAAATCTTTGACAGAGTCGTGAAGCGCCAGAGGAATGTGCCCATCAATTTCAAAGAACCATCCTTGTGGCCCATTGTCCTCGATGGTGGTAATTTCAGGGAACTCACAAGGATTCTCAAGCCATTGATAGTTCCCACACGGCAAAGAGTAGTGGGACATTGCCGAGGGGTACAATGAGTTCATGTACAAGAACACTGCATTTGACTTTGAACCGGTGTTTTGTCCGCTCGGATCGGTTGATAAGACACGGTCCCCATGAAAAACATACCCTCCCCTCATTGAACGCTCAACAAAAAGATGCTGATCTACGTTGGTGATTAGGCCTATTTCCTCCCTACTAATTTTTAAAATCAAATCCATCACCAAATGGGGTTTGGAAAAATAATAGCCTATATCTAACCCGAACTCTGAATAGATTTGGTCTGTGTTCTTACAAACTATATCCAACAGAGTTAGAACGTCACTGGCCAAGTACAGTCTACAATAATCCCACCCATTTTTACAATCCCCTCTAGACCACAACTTCTTGTCAAAGTCATACTCCTCGGTTGTGCATTCACTGCTGGTAATTGAATTGTAAAAACCTTCAATAGGAGGTAGTTTCACTTCGCTTAAGCGAGCGCCAGAACAGTAATAATCGTATGCATATATACCTTTGCAGGTCAACAGATCATACATTTCACTGTCTAGAAAGTACTGTTTAAGCAAGGGAAAGCTATCAAAATTGACGCTTTTCTGCACTTGAATCAATTGACTCAATGCCTTGGGAAAAAAAATAAAGGAATCTAAAAACCTGATTTTATTCCAACACGTATGCCCGTTATCCACTGCCTGCCATTTCAGCTCGAGAATCAACAACTTCTCGGCCGATTTGGGAATAATGTTATAGGTAAATGAATTGTTTACCCATGGACTGTCTACTCCCCCTCCCTCCCTGGGCATACGTGCCAGTGCCGGTAAAATAAATTTTAAATCGTAATTAGAGTTGTGAATAAAAACAGGGATAAAAAACTGCTCGCTAACATTTAAGTTACACGATTGATGCGCAACCCCTCTAAAATTACTACCCCCAGAAGATATTTCCTGCCACAAGTGATTATGATCTCTGACTTTCCCCCTCCCCCCTCTTTTCCCTTTAGTCCTCTTATCCCCCTCTTCAAAGTCCCCCTTAAAAACCCAACATATTTTTTGATTTGTATTCGCGAGACGATCCTCTGCAGACAGCACCATTGGATAATGGGTATTTCTCAAACGAGAAATAGCACCATTAGCCGTGTCAATTAGTTTAGACAATGCCTTGTCCATACACTCGTTCTCATCCAATGTTTCTACTATTTCTAACAACTACATGGTGTTAGAACTGTCTCTTTGCGCATGAGCATAGGACACTGCAATAGCCTGTTGTTCTGTGATTCGATTTGGAAATCGGGGATTGTTCACCTCAACCAACTTAGCTTCACAGGCCAAAGATATTTTGGTTAATGGGAGAATGGAACTTTGGAAATTTTTAAAACATAGAATGGACCTTTTCCCAGAAACTATTTCTACTCTCTGATAGCCATGTTGACGACAGTGCCTTATATGGTTTTGCAGCTTTTATCTAGTTCAAAATCTAGAGAGGCATTTTGGGCAGTAGAAACGTACCCCCTTATTCTTACCCTCCCCCAGAACTCTACTTATGTAAGTAATAGGATTAAAATGACCAATTGCATTCGGTTCACTAGGTGGTGTGTATAACAACCAAACCCAATTTCTAACCAAATCAATTGATGAGCCCCTTACAGGGAATACCACCCCCTTCTTTTTTAAACGAACTCCATCTTCAAATTCAGTTTCATACTGAACCACAGTAACGCGGATATTTAAATGGGCATTAGCCCTTTCAAAAATATCAATGGATCGTAGCGTTACTGGGTATTTCCCCTCTAAACAAGAAAAATCTACAATGGGAAAATTGGACCCGTCCTTCCCATGTACAGCCCAATGATTTAAATTCGTCTTAGTAGCGTCTTCTGCTAGAGGATAAAATACTGACATGAGGAAAACGTATTTGAAAAATTTTTGACCTGTTTCAAAACAAATCTGCTGAACCCCACAACGACATACTAGATCTGTACTTTAATTTTATACTGTATACTTCTCAGATCTACAACCCCCTCTTAAAATAAAATCTTTCTTAAATTTGCAAATATTTACACTTAAATTTTCAATAAAAAGAACTAGAGACCCGCTACCGTTTTCGTTAAAGTTCTTGAGATGCGTAATACTTTGTTCTATCCAATCCATGAAAGCACCCTCAATATTTCCTAAATTCGGAAAAATCAAACGCATCTCGGAATGTACATAATGATAATAAACTTCACTTTTCCTCTCATTTAAATAGAACACTTTTAAAACAATATAAACCTTAATTGAATCCTTCCCCCACAATTGAATTTGATTCTCCAGTAGTGCACGATTTCTACAGTAGTGCACGATTTGTGCATGTCTACATAGTCATTCACAATTTCTACGGGGTCAAAAACAAATTTTCCCCCCATTAGTGAATTAAAAGGATCCCCAAACGTCGCAGTGTAAACAACTATTGCATTTAAAATTGTATTTGACAATTGAAAATCGGGAAAAGTTGTACCCCCTCCCCCTCTTGTATATCATCCTCTCCCCCTCCCCCAAGTTGTTCAACAATATCTGGGGTATGTGAATGCTCCCCTTCAGTTGTTTGAAGTGGATTCATTAGGGTATCGGAGGTTGGAGGAGGAGGAGGAGGATTCCCTGTTAATTCGTTTGTAAAATCCTCCAAAAGATGTAGCGTGTTTGGACTTAGCAAAGGTAAGTCCCCCTGCCCAACTGCGCTATATTCTACATTTAAAAAATTTTCTATAAACTCATCAATATTATCTGGAATTTCCGGTACAGAGTCACTCCATGGTGAATTGCTCTGTTAGTCCATCAATGCGTCCTCTCCTTCACCAGCTGATGAGGACGATGGTGACATTGAATAAAGGACCAATGGTCGTCCAACCTATAAACGAAAAAAATAGCTTATTTTCAAAGTGTTCAAATCATCCCTACTGTTTTTAAAATTTGGATTATTATTTAAAGTCAGCGCTTAGTAGTAGTAGTAGTAGTATGTACATAGTAGCATTTGGTTAATTCAACTGAAAGTTCCAAAATATCAAACTTAATATAAGATATTTACAATCTAAAACACCGCTTTACATAAAATTGACAATTTAATTTTGTTCAAACAACCCCCTTTCCCAATTTCCACTATTTAATGCTCCCCCCTCCGAGCCGCCCATCGTGGCACTTCCCCACAGCGCTTCCCGTGGCACTTCTCGGGCCCGCGGTGCTTCCCGGCTGCTACGGTGCAAAAAGCTATCTTTTTCTCAGCGACTTCCTGGCCCCATACCCGTTCACCAACGCGTGAAGAAACAGTTTTTTTTTCACTTTAAAATGAGGCGGTGATAGAATTGTGACATATTCCCCTCCTTTCACAGATGTCCTAAGTATATTGTTAGACCTTAATTTGAAAATAACGAGATTTCACCGGTTCTCCAGCAAATAGAGATTGCATAGGCATGTGCTTAATAAATTGCAATTGTCTGCATGAAACCGTTTTAATTTGACAGGAGAAAAACAACCCCCCCCCCCTTTTCAGCAATGTCATAAATAGCAATTATTATTTTTGGGGATATAACTTGTTTCGCTCTTACATAGAATTCCAATTTCCTAAATATCTAACGCTAATTTTGCAACCAATTCCACTATTTTCAGAAACAAACACAAAATTACGTAAAAGCATTGAAACCCTAGACTTGGCCTAACCACCAATGATAGAACAAGACAGAAAAAGGGGTGAAACAGATCTATTTATATGCTTGTGCGGAGTTTTAATCCAAAGATTAAAACAAGATGATATTCAATTGTGAAAAACAGCATTTTGAGTTTCATAGCGGTGAGAGATAGCAGTAAAAACTTGAAAATTACCTAAAAATATTCGCTTATAAGATAGCGAAGCGATGGCAACAGAGAAAATAGCAAAGATTAGAAAAAAAGAGTGGGTTGACATGCAACAAAATTACATTATATTTAGATATCTCCGAGGGAGGGGGGAGCAGAGAAAACAATGGTTGGGAGCGAGGGGCTAATATTTTAATACCCCGCTGAGATAAGTTTATATTAGGTTGAAAATAAAAGTTTTGTTTTTATATATTTCTATAAGATAGTTTGAGAAAAAATGCTCACATTTGCTAATTTTGGCTGCACTTGGGTGCCGGATGATCCAGGTAGTATGTGTTCGAGGGCAACCTCATGATCTTGTGCAGCTGAGCCAGCAATTTCACAGGGCTGTGCAGCCGGGGCAGCTCCTGAGACCCTTGAAAAACCATGATGAGAGACAACCTTATGATCTTGCATAAGTGGGGCTTCGGCATTGTAGGTATCCGCCCACTCTCTCTTTGACTTTCTGACAGGCTGCATTGGGGCTGCCTCACCCTCTTTTGCTCTCTTTGACGGAGGGGGCACACATTCTTCACAATTGGCCTTAAAGAAGAGAAAAAAGTTAGTATCGAAAATAATTTCCCCCTTTTTTACAGAAAGAAAATTAGTATCATCATCCATATAATTTTGACTAGAAAAGCATTTATCACTAAGAAAGCACCCCTACGCCAAAAGCAAAGCAATAGGTAAAATTTGCAAGAAATGTCCCTATTTTTACCTTGCTGAGTAAATTTTTTAAATGTCTCCCGTCTATAGGTCTTTAAAATAGAAAAAAAGATTGTTAGCCTAGCAGCTTATAGGCCTAAATTACAGTCTTGGATGTAAATGTACACATAATACAGCTATCTTTTTTTTTAGAAACCCTCGGTCCTCTTACTGCCCTAACGCGAAGAAACAGTTTTGTTTTGCATTTTAAAATGATGGCCATAGAATTGAGGCATGGCCCTCCCCCCCTTTCGACAATGTCCTAAATATATTGTTAGACCTTAATTTGAAAATAACGAGATTTCACCGGTTCTCCAAATAGAGATTGTATAGGCCTGCGCTTAATAAATTGCAATTTTCTGCATGAAACCGTTTTAATTTGACAGGAGAAAAAATCCCATTCTGATCTGAGAAACCTTTTACAGGAAGTGCTTTAAAAAGGGTGACAGCTAATTTTAGGCCTCGCGCTGGAGCCTTGTGTCAAAACCAGTGCGGGTTAATAACAAGAGCGACGGATATCTCAGTTAGAGAAAAGATTACAATAGAGAAAAGCTAAATTTATCGAGAAAGATAATTATTTGTTTTTGCGAGAATTTGGTTGTAAAAAACAATGGGTGATGGAGTTAGGTTTTGAGGGTAAAAAGAACATATTTTCTGTTTTCTATCGAATATAAAGATTGAATAGTGATGTTTGTATTAGAGTGGGAGGGGGGAGGGGATTTACCTGAATATACTGGAGGGTGACCAAGGAAAATAATTTTATTTTGAAAATAAAAAATGTACTCAAATTGCTAATTGTGGCTGTCAAAGCTTCAACCTCATCAATAATATCCAGTGTTATATCCAATGTGTCACAATACTTTCTGATAATATAATCACAATACAAGCGCGCTATATGCAAGATCGCAAGGGTTATTTTTTATGTAATGGGGAAAACCATGTTTAACAAGTCCTCAGAATGGCCCAGAAGGGGAATGTAACCAACTTTTTGATTGGCTGGGAAGAAAATATGTGATCTAACTGTTTTCTATTTCTGAAAACTCATAACATTCGCCTCGAGCGTGCCCAGAACAACAACAACAACAAATACTGTTTCCTATTTCAGGAAACTCTTAACATTCGCCTCGAGCGTGCCCAGAACATCAACAACAACAAATACTGTTTTCAATTTCTGGACACCTTGACATTCACCTCGAGCGTGCCCAAAGCAACAAAAAATACTGTTTCCTATTTCTGGACACCTTGACATTCGCTGAGAGCGTGCCCAAAACAACAAAAACAACAAATAAATCGACCTTGGAAAAAGAGGTCATTGACCCCATTAACCACTTGTTCTCCCTAGGGACTCTATGCCCATATTAAGAGCCCCGTCAGCATTAAAAAAAGTTGTAGGTGACAGCAGGGGTGTCGCATGGGACTATAAGATAGCCTTCTACTAAAATGATTGATTGATTGAAAAGCACGTTTCACTATTGCCCTTTATTCCCTATTTTAGCAATTTTGACTAGTTTCAAGGCAGTACTATATCCTCCGAACTAAGATGCTCCTGATAAAAATCAGAACCTTCACTATCTGGCGAGCCCCAAATGATTCGTAATTCTGAATCGACTCCGTTTCTCGAGCACTTTTTTTAGCACCATTATCCTGCTCCAAAGGGCTAATGTTCTTATTATTTCTTTTACCTGTCTCACAATCTGCTGAGCTAAATCTACCGCAAGTTCTTGGCTAACGGGGGTATAATACTGCACACAAATAAAAGCAGTCGGGTCCCCATCTTTTACACTAAATACAGAAGCAGCGCTTCCAAAACTCGGGAACTAACAGCCGAAATTACCGATCTGTTTTTCTCAAACGAAATAATCTGATTTGCACGAGCGTAAGATGTTCCAGGTTCATAAGAATCAACATGAGGGCTAGCCACCTCAATTCTCATACGTTTTTCTTTTTGAACTTCATTATCTATCCCTAGCGTGACTGATTTTGATCCTTCGTTACTTAGTGAACTTGCATTGACCATTACTTCATTATCCGTGCGCATATTACGAATTAAATTGGAACTCTGAGGATCATAGTTTCTTATTTCCTCTACGACTTTAACCTTCCGCTGTTCTTGATAAATTTCTTTCACTTTACCCAACTCACTATCGTATGAAAAATCTTATACCCTACGAAAAGCCTCACACCCCTCAGCTTTTGAGGTAAATGACCTTCCGTACGGGCGGTTCCAAAATTGGTATCAACTTTCTCCGTGCCAATAAATCTGAAGAAGTTTAATATGGGGCTACTGACAAATGAAACGTTTTGAAAAGTGCAGCCGAAGTAAATATGGATTTTTTTTAATTCAATAGACGCTAATTTTATTACGACTGGTTTGACTTTCTGGTTTGAAGATAAACGAAAAACATCTTTAATATCTGTCTGCTTAAGCTCATTAATATCTGTCTGCATAAATCATTGAATTACTGACATTTCTTCCGATCTTAGTAAAAGCATCAAGGAGGCACACTTGTGCCTCTATAAAGAGGCGACCCACCACAATGTTAAGCGATTTCAGGTCCTAGAGGTCGCAGAGAGACGGCGGCAATCGTATTTTGTAGCCTAAGCTCAAACTAAGAAACATGCGAAATTTCATCCTCCTCCGACTTTATCTTCATGGGGTAAACTGGGCCGGAAGTTTGGACCCTCCCACCAGAGCCCCCCTTTAACGTTGTCCGATTGGGCTGAAATTTAGAGATTAAGTTTTCCTAGGGCCCGGGAGCTTATCCTCGAAATTTCAGCTCAATCCGATCACTCCTTCCTGTTTTCAAAAAACCAAATATAGCCACTTAAAATTCATTTCTTTTTTTTTTCTTAGCCACGCCTACAGGCCACAGTTGGCAACGGATCCGGTTGAATGAGGACTCATTCGAAGCAAAATTCGACCTGTTAGGGCCTTTTGATATTTTCAGACCGAAAAAATTATCCCCCGAATTTACATTTACAAAAAACCTTAGTTTTTTTCAAATAATACAGATAAACAGGTTAGACATGCTTTGTTATGAAAATATCTGCGCGTCAATTTTCATAACAAAGCATGTCTTACCTGTTTATGTGTATTATTTGAAAAAAACTACGTTTTCTAAAGAGTTAAAGAGGCTGAGTTACAAGGTCAACCCTTAAAACGTACAGGGATTAGGAGGAACAGTTGGGGGGGCTGTTAAAGAGGCTGAGTCACAAGTTCGAACCTTAAAACGTACAGGGATTAGGAGGCACCCTGTACGACGTGATTTGAGTATTCAGGAATTAAAAGCCTTAACACAAGAATGTTCAAGAACAGGGGGTTTGGGGGGCGGCAGCCCCCCAACTTCAACTCCTGACACGATCAGCTAACAGTTAGTCAAGCAATAATAAGTAATAAACTGTACAAAAACGTGTAGAAATTATTTGAAAAAAATTACGTTTTCTAAAGAGTTAAAGAGGCTGAGTTACAAGGTCGAACCTTAAAACGTACAGGGATTAGGAGGCACAGTTGGGGGGTTGGCGCCCCCAACCCCCCCCTTTCGCACCCTTTAAATAAAAAAAAAAAAAATTTAACTGAAAGTAAGGAGCGACATTAAATCTTAAAACGAACAGAAATTATTCCGTATATGAAAGAGGCTGTGCCCTCCTCAACGCCTTGCTCTTTACGCTAAAGTTTGACTTTCTCACAACTCTTTTTTTAAACAATATAAACTTTAGCGTAAAGAGCGAGGCGTTGAGGAGGGCACAGCCTCTTTCATATACGGAATAATTTCTGTTCGTTTTAAGATTTAATGTCGCTCCTTACTTTCAGTTAAAAAATTTTTTTTTTTTATTTAAAGGCAGCGAAAGCGGGGGTTTGGGGGCGGCAGCCCCCAACTGTGCCTCCTAATCCCTGTACGTTTTAAGGTTCGACCTTGTAACTCAGCCTCTTTAACTCTTTAGAAAACGTAGTTTTTTTCAAATAATAATTTTTTATAAGACTTTACCATTTCAACAAAGATTCTCTTGTGACTCATGGTAAAGAACTTCATTTGAACACGCGTACATTCAGTGTAACTCTGAGCATCTACACAAAGAGGATGATTTTAGCTGGACCGTGAGTTTAAATTTTGTTTTCTTTTGCTATTCTGTTTAGTTTTCAGAGGTCTGAAAATATAAGAGTTAGATTGAAAAGTTTTTCTTAAGTGCAAAAAGGAAAGCAATGTTCCTATGCAGTGAGGGGGAGGATGGGATTTCGTGATAAATTTGGAGATACTTTCATGTATCAAGCTAAAAATTAATACTTCTTGAGACCTTTTTTCATATTCTTTTAAAATCAAAATGGAAATAAAATGGAAATACTCTGAAATTAAATGGACCCTTTAAGATGATATCTTTTTCTCCTATTGTCTGCAATTTAGTTTGAGTCTTAATTTCTTTTACTCTAGGTTTTGGACATAATATATTAATCTTAAATTCACCATAATTGAATTCATGATAGCTTAAAGGGTATTTATGTACTATAGTACATAAATACACTTTTATGTCAAGTTTACGCTATGTAAGACACGACAACAAACTGGTTTTATCTGTCTCTATAAAGAAAAATTAGCTTTTGAGGTAAATGGCCTTCCGTACGGGCGGTTCCAAAATTGGTATCAACTTTCTCCGTGCCAATAAATCTGAAGAAGTTTAATCTGGGGCTACTGACAAATGAAACGTTTTGAAAAGTGCAGCCGAAGTAAATATGGATTTTTTTTTAATTCCATAGACGCTAATTTTATTACGACTGGTTTGACTTTCTGGTTTAAAGATAAACGAAAAACATCTTTAATATCTGTCTGCTTAAGCTCATTAATATCTGTCTGCATAGATCATTGAATTACTGACCTTTCTTCCCATCTTAGTAAAAACATAATGTTTATAAGACTTTACCATTTCAACAAAGATTCTCTTGTGACTCATGGTAAAGAACTTCATTTGAACACGCGTACATTCAGTGTAACTCTGAGCATCGATACAAAGAGGATTATTTTAGTTGGACCGTGAGTTTAAATTTTGTTTTCTTTTGCTATTCTGTTTAGTTTTCAGAGGTCTGAAAATATAAGAGTTAGATTGAAAAATTATTCTTAAGTGCAAAAAGGAAAGCAATGTTCCTATGCAGTGAGGGGGAGGATGGGATTTCGTGATAAATTTGGAGATACTTTCATGTATCAAGCTAAAAATTAATACTTCTTGAGACCATTTTTCATATTCTTTTAAAATCAAAATGGAAATAAAATGGAAATACTCAGAAATTAAATGGACCCTTCAAGATGATACCTTTTCTCCTATTTTCTGCAATTTAGTTTGAGTCTTAATTTCTTTTACTCTAGGTTTTGGGCATAATATATTAATCTTAAATTCATCATAATTGAATGCATGATAGCTTAAAGGGTATTTATGTACTATAGTACATAAATACACTTTTATGTCAAGTTTACGCTATGTAAGACACGAGAACGAACTGGTTTTATCTCTCTGTATAAAGAAACAATTAGCTTACGCTCAGTGGAAAACAAGTGGCGGGTGACAGAATACATTGGAATTATATAATTTGGGCTATATATTTGCACATTAGTGGGGGGTATGTTAATTTAGGATAAATCACCACCCCACCCCCTAAATGTGTAAATATATACCTCAAATTTGTTTCTGAAGTATTATGTTTTAATCATGTTTTGGTATTTTTCATTAGGATTAACTCTGAAATAGAAGTTTTTGGGATAAACTCCGAAGTAGAAGCTGCTGGGTTGGAATGTTGCGAAGGTATTTAATGTCAGAAATCGTTTTTTGTTTTTTGATTGCTTCTGTTGGACAATATTTTGTCACTACTGTAAAAAAATCACAATATAAGATAAACCGTTTAGTCCACCATCGATTTTTACTGGATTTTCGTAAGAACAAGGTCAAGACAATTGTTGAATCAATGCTGCCTTGCAAAAATTCAACTGATCCATACGGTTATCTTTAAGGATGATTTTTTTTTAAGAATCTAAGGATTATTCTTTAAAAGTGTCATTTCATGATGTTGAATCTAAATTAAAGCCCATAAATATATTTATTCTAAGAAATTGTTGTTTTTTCGTCGTCATGTTGATTAAAATATTGATACCTTTTTTTATATTAGGTTAGCAAGGAGAACGAAATTAAAATCTATTCAGTTGAGCTGGTCAAGCAGAAATTTACACTACTATATATATCATAAAAAATTAAGAAAACCAGAAATTCAAATTAGAAATAAGAAATATTTTTTGCACCCTGGACCTATCTTATATCTATTCTCATTTCAAAATCGTGATTTTCCCAGTTTTTTTTTTTTTTTCCCTTTTTTTTATGAACTATGATTGTTGTAATGCCTGATCAGATTTTTTTCAGTGTTGTCACATTGAATATTGAAAATAAATAAGCAAAACTAATTAGTTTTAATTTTAAAACGGTTTTTGTCCTTATAAATTTAAAATTGAAAAATCTGTTGAATCCCTATGACAACTACACATTAAAATGTAAGCTACCCCATTCTTAGGCTGTTTGTTTCACGTGTTTTAGCTGATTTTTCGCTGATTTTTAAACTACGTCTCTTTTTTTAATTTGGTGCTGGCTATGACCAGAAACTGCATAACTGCGCATGGATGTCATTTTCATTAAAAATTAAGTTTTCTACGTTTGTTAAGTTTCGTATAACATATCTATGTTTCATTTAACCGATCCAAGCAATTGGATTTTATTTTCATTATCCTTTTAATTTAAATGTATCAGGTTCTCCGACGTCTTACTGATTTTTAACAATTTCTTCTTTTCTAAGTATTAGAAAAAACATCAGAGGGGGCATCTGGGCTCACCTTTTCTAGATTAGCTATAATAATAACAAAAGAGTAACACATTCGATTCTCCTTCAACACTCTTCCAATTCTAATAGTTGTTATCGTTTCAATTATGTCTTCAGAATCTGAGAGATTTTACATACCTTAAAATAAATGTTCAAATTACAGATCAAATCTTTTTTAACAGACAGTGTATAGAAATTCACAAAAATACCAGATATTTCGATCGCCATATACTGTGACCGAAATATCTGGTATTTTTGTGAATTTATATACATTGTCTATTAAAAAGGATATTATCTCTATTTTTAACTTTTATTTTATCGTCAGGGAAAGGCACTGGGGTCTCCGAAATTATCTACGACATTTAACCTTTTAAAAAAATTTGACTCATTAGTGAGCAAGCACATGTATCATTAGCTAAGGTCACCTAATTAATTAATTAATTAATTAATGCTAGCTTTTCCTGGAAGAACAAGAGTTGAAAAAAAGTTGTGTGTTTGCAAGAAACGTGTCATTAATTTTTTTAGTATCGGCAAAATAATGCAAAGAGTCAATAGCTTAATTTTATGTATTCAAATACTTGTGCCCTGGAGAAAAAAGTCAAGTTGATCTCTTGTTAGTAAAAAGTAAGGAGAAATATGAGGGAGACAGACGGGCTGTTAGGTTCATGACTTTTAAGCTTTTTTCTAGTTTTTGGTTATGTTGCAGTTATCTTAAAGTAGAAGTTCACTGAAACTTCGTTTTATTAGTTATATTTTTTACCCTCCTCCTTCTTATGCGTTACTCTCTACTTCCTCTTTTGTCGTTTTACATCTGTTCCCTTTGTTTTGTATACACCCTACTGTTCAGGTTTTCTTTCATTGTTGGTGATTTCACGTAAAATCACCAACACCAAAATCTCTCCCCCCAACCTTTCGTTCATAATTATTAACCCTTTCTTTTTACAAAAAAATATTAAATTCCTTCCCCATCTATCTAATTTCAGAGACCTATACCTACTTTTCCTAATAGGGAAAACATTATCACATTCATTTTCCAAACAAACATTCTGACCTGGTTCATTTATGAGGGGTTCACCAGCCTGCAACTCGTCCTCTTAACTAGTATGTGCATTGAAGTCCCCTGGAAAAATAAAATTACGGCAAGGAACATTCTTTTATACTACTGAGTTTCATTTTAAACCAATTCCCATGTATCATCACGGCTGTAAGACCTATTATTTGGAGGCAAATAAACAACACACACAACAAGTTGAACATTTTTAACTGATAATAATGACCATAATAAATATTTAAACTCGCTTTTTAGACTACGAAATAAATTAAATACACCCTTCCTTAGAAGCATTGAAACTCCTCCATAGTATCTGTCATTTGCCGAGACTTTTCTCCGACACTCAAAAACATCAAAGTCTTCATAAGACCCAAATTCATGTAGAGAATTCCACTTCTCGACAAGGTAAACAACATCCCAACTTTCACAACCGGCTGATGTACTTGACTCTAATAAATTTTCGAGCTTTTCCCAACTATAACATTGTAAATTCCTAACTACAAAACTTAAGAAACTTTTTATTTTTAATTTACATTAATGATCTCGTTGATGGTCTTCATCCCCTTGTGCACCCTATTCTTTTTGCTGATGGCAGTAACTTTTTTATTGCTGCGGCGGACTTGCCATCTGCCACTTCCCTAGCTCAAGGTCTTCTTGATAAAGTAAAAATTTGGTGCTGTTCAAATGGTATGACTATCAACAGCCAAAAAAGTGCCATTGTACACTTCAGGACCCCTTATCGTATGAAACACGTAAAGAGCCAATCATCTTGACCTATGGGAATGATGTTTAACCACAAGCTGCTATGGTGAAATTTCTTGGTGTGTATCTTGACTGTTTTCTTTCTTTTAAGCTTCATATAACTCACACCCGTTCCCTCATTTTCCGCCAGTCTTCAATGTTCCACCGGGTTAACACATTTCTTCCCCCAGATAGAATCAGAGAGAAGTAATTTCTCTCTCCTTCGTTTATTTTCCTTGTTTTCTCTTTTCCTAGTGTTTCTCCTTTTTGTGTGATTCCCTTATACATCGTTATCATTATAAATATATATATATATATATATATATATATATATTTTTTTTTTCTTCACTGTATGGTAGTGTTTATCCTCTTTAATCTTTATTTCATATATATTGTTTGATTTAGAGTTATATTTATGGCTGTTTTAGTGCTTTATTATTGGGTTGTAAGGCCCACTACAAGCCAAGCTTCTTGGGCCAAATAATTTTTCTTTACCTTTGTAATACAGTTTAGTATTAATAAAATGATTGATTGATTGAAAAGCACGATTCACTATTGCCCTTTATTCCCTATTTTGGCAATTTTGACTAGTTCCCAGGCACTACTATATCCTCCCAACTAAGATGCTCCTGATAAAAATCAGAGCTTTCACTATCTGGCGAGCCCCAAATGATTCGTAATTCTGAATCGTCTCCGTTTCTCGAGCACTTTTTTTTTGCACCATTATCCTGCTCCAAAGGGCTAATGTTCTTATTATTTCTTTTACCTGTCTCACACTCTGCTGAGCTAAATCTACCGCAGGTTCTCGGCTAACGGGGTATAATCCTGCCCACAAATAAAAGCAGTCTGGTCCCCTTCTTCTACACTAAATACAGAAGCAGCGCTTCCAAAACTCTCGGAACTAACAGCTGAATTTACCGATCTGCTTTTCTCAAACGAAATAATCTGATTTGCACGGGCGTAAGATATTCTAGGTTCATTAAAATCAACATGAGGGCTAGCCACCTCAACTCTCATGCGTTTTTCTTTTTGAACATCATTCGCTATCCCTAGCCTGACTGATTTTGATCCCTCGTTACTTAGTGAACTTGCATTGACCATTACTTCATTACCCGTGCGCATATTACGATTTAAATCGGAACTCTGAGTATCACAGTTTCATATTTCCTCTACTGCTTTAACCTTCCGCTGTTCTCGATAAATTTCATCCACTTTACCCAACTCACTATCGTATGAAAAATCTTATCCCCCACCAAAAGTCTCACACCCCTCAGCTTTGGAGGTAAATGGCCTTCCGTACGGGCGGTTCCAAAATTGGTATCAACTTTCTCCGTGCCATTAAATCTGAAGAAGTATAATCTGGGGCTACTGACAAATGAAACGTATTGAAAAGTGCAGCCGAAGTAAATATGGATTTTTTTTAATTCCATAGATGTTAATTTAATTACGACTGGTTTGACTTTCTGGTTTGAAGGTAAACGAAAAACATCTTTAATATCTGTCTGGGGTGGCATGTCTGGGGTGGTGTTTGCAAGTCCAAGTATTTGTCTTTGATGGTTTAAATATCTAAAGTGCCTGTCTTTCTCTGTTTGCATGTCTGATTCTATTTGTTTGCATGTCTGGGCTGGTGTTTGCAAGTCCAAGTATTTGTATTTGTTGGTTTGTATATCTAAAGTGCCTGTCTTTCTCTGTTTGAATCTCTGATTCTATTTGTTTGCATTTCTGGGTTGGTGTTTGCAAGTCAAAGTATTTGTTTTTGTTGGTTTGTATATCTAAAGTGCCTGTCTTTCTCTATTTGCATGTTTGATTTTATTTGTTTGCATGTCTGGCTTAGCGTTTGCAAGTCCTAGTATTTGTCTTTTTTGGTTTGTATATCTAAAGTGCCTTTCTTTCTCTGTTTGCATGTCTTATTCTATTTGTTTGCATGTCTGGACTGGTGTTTGCAAGTCCAAGTATTTGGGTCTGTTGGTTTGTATATCTAACGTGCCTGTCTTTCTCTGTTTGCATGTCTGATTCTATTTGTTTGCTTGTCTGGATTGGTGTTTGAAAGTCCAAGCATTTGTCTTTGTTAATTTGTATATCTAAAGTGCCTTTCTTTCTCTGTTTGCATCTCTGATTCTATTTATTTGCATGTATGGGTTGGTGTTTGCAAGTCCAAGTATTTGTCTTTGTTGGTTTGTATATCTAAGGTGCCTGTCTTTCTCTATTTGCATGTCTAATTTTATTTATTTGGATGTCTGGCTTAGTGTTTGCAAGTCCTAGTATTTGTTGGTTTGTATATCTAAAATGCCTGTCTTTCTCTGTTTGCATGTCTGATTCTATTTGTTTGCATGTCTGGGTTGTTGTTTGCAAGTCTAAGTATTTGTCTTTGTTGGCGGGTATATCTAAAGTGCCTGTCTTTCTCTGTTTGCATGTCTGATTCTATTTGTTTGCATGTCTGGGCTGGTGTTTGCAAGTCCAAGTATTTGTCTTTGTTGGTTTGTATATCTAAAGTGCCTGTCTTTCTCTGTTTGCATGTCTGATTTTATTTGTTTGCATGTCCGGGTTGGTGTTTGCAAGTCCAAGTATTTCTCTTTGTTGGTTGGTATGTCTAAAATGCCTGTCTGTCTCTTTTTGCATATCTAATTCTATTTGTTTGCATGTCTGGGTTGATATTTGCAGGTCCAAGTATTTGTCTTTGTTGGTCTATATATCTAAATTGCCTGTAATTCTCTGTTGGGATGTCGGATTCTATTTGTTTGCATGTCTGGGTTGGTTTTTGCAAGTCCAAGTATTTTTCTTTGTTGGTTTGTATATCTATAGTGCCTGTCTTTCTCTGTTTGCATGTCTGTTTCTATTTGTTTGAATGTCTGGGTTGATGTTTGCAAGTCCAAGTATTTGTCTTTCTTGGTTTATATATCTAAAGTGCCTGTCTTTCTCTGTTTGCACGTTAGATACTACTTGTGTGCATGTTTGGGTTAGTGTTTGCAAATCCAAGTATTTGTCTTTGTTGGTTTGTATATCTAAAATGCCTGTCTTTCTCTGTTTGCATGTCTGATTTTATTTGTTTGCATGTCTGGGTTGGTGTTTTCAAGTCCAAGTTTTTGTCTTTGTTGGCTGGTATGTCTAAAATGCCTGTCTGTCTCTTTTTGCATATCTGATTCTATTTGTTTGCGTGTCTGGGTTGATATTTGCAGGTCCAAGTATTTGTCTTTGTTGGTCTATATATCTAAATTGCCTGTAATTCTCTGTTGGGATGTCGGATTCTATTTGTTTGCATGTCTGGGTTGGTTTTGGCAAGTCCAAGTATTTTTCTTTGTTGGTTTGTATATCTATAGTGCCTGTCTTTCTCTGTTTGCATGTCTGTTTCTATTTAATTGAATGTCTGGGTTGATGTTTGCAAGTCCAAGTATTTGTCTTTCTTGGTTTATATATCTAAAGTGCCTGTCTTTCTCTGTTTGCACGTTAGATGCTACTTGTGTGCATGTTTGGGTTGGTGTTTGCAAGTCAAAGTATTTGTCTTTGTTGGTTTGTATATCTAAACTGCCTGTCTCTCTCTGTTTGCATGTCTGATTCTATTCGTTTGCATGTCTGGGTTGGTGTTTGCAAGTCCAAGTATTTGTTTTTGTTGGTTTGTACATATAAAGTGCTTGTCTTTCTCTGTTTGCATGTCTGATTCTATTTGTTTGCATGTCTGGGTTGGTGTTTGCAAGTCCAAGTATTTGTCTTTGAGAAAGTTGATACCAATTTTGGAACCGCCCTTACGGAAGGCCATTTACCTCAAAAGCTGAGGGGTATGAGACTTTTCGTAGGGTATAAGATTTTTCATACGATAGTGAGTTGGGTAAAGTGAAAGAATTTATCAAGAACAGCGGAAGGTTAAAGCAGTAGAGGAAATAAGAAACTATGATCCTCAGAGTTCCGATTTAATTCGTAATATGCGCACGGATAATGAAGTAATGGTCAATGCAAGTTCACTAAGTAACGAAGGATCAAAATCAGTCACGCTAGGGATAGCGAATAAAGTTCAAAAAGAAAAACGTTTGAGAGTTGAGGTGGCTAGCCCTCATGTTGATTCTAATGAACCTGGAACATCTTACGCTCATGCAAATCAGATTATTTCGTTTGAGAAAAGTAGATCGGTAATTTCGGCTGTTAGTTCCCAGAGTTTTGGAAGCGCTGCTTCTGTATTTAGTGTAAAAGATAGGGATTGTGGAAGCATTAGTGTTTTCAGACAGAATCAGCCAACAAATTTTACTAAACCATTGAAAATTTTTGCACGGCAACTTGACGTCATTTCAATATTACAGTGAGATTTTAATTTGACGTCATTGTAATTGTAACCTGTGACATCATTTTTACCTTATATTTAGATTTCTATGGCTTTGATACCATTAATTTTGAAAATTTTGAAGCGATTATGCTGGATCCATTTAGTTTAACTGCGCTTGGAGGCACGATTGGTACAAACGTCTATCGAAAGGGTGATTTTCCTTACGACAGACGGGGTTGAACCATGAAACCTGTGATCTGTAAGCATGGTTTTCTCCACCGCGCTGTCCCAAGGTATCAAGTATTTTGATTTTCCTACAAAGCTGTGCGTACACTTTTGACAAGAGGATTCTAATGGCTGATGCAAAGTAACTGCTTGTATACAGCAGATTTGAGAATTTTTTATATTAATGGACACCAAAACATGAAACGGAAATATTGCGATGCAGCACAGCAATCAGATGAAAAATAAGAAAGGTTCAATTTGGTTTCCCATGAAATTTTTACAAAGTTAATATTTTAAACTTTGACTTTTAGATAAGTTACAAATCACAGTTGGGAAAAATTGAAAACTTATTAAATAATGGTTCACAGAGCCAATTACCTATTTTAGTCACGCATGCGGACACCATCAAAATTAGACTGCCCCTACTTGCAAAATTAGCTTTTTTGCAAATTTGTATTATGAACCATTTATTGATGACTGCCGGCTATTGCAAAAGATGATAAAAACCACAAAAATCAACGATTTATTTTTATAAATACCTTGGTGCTACATCCGAGCACATAAAGGGGCTATGGAGCTGGGACGGTAGTGGTTATTACAATAAAACAGATTACGGTAGATTGCGAAGCAATACCATGAGTTTTTTTTTTTTTACTGAGAAGTAAACGGTAATATATCTCATTTTTATATTTATATCCAATATTTAATGACTTCTTCTTTTCCAGGTGAATGTTTGTTCAATGAACTTATTAGTAAGGGGAGTGGAGGGGGAAATTATAGTTTTTTCTTACTAATTTCGGATTTTTCCAAAGAAACAACTGGTAAAACGCCTTGATTTTACTTATTCCGGCTAAGCCTGAACTTTCTTTTATATAAGATTAATTAAAAAAAACTTTTTCAACAAAATTAGTTTTTTTTTAAAGTAAAGAACTCCATTAAACCAAAATGAACAAAAATAGAATCAAATAATCTACCAAGAATACAACTACCACAAATCAGTATCAATAAATAAATGAAACCCAAAACAAACAAAAATTAAAATAAATAAGAGTCAAACTCAAGACAAGCAGAAATTAATCTGAGTGGGGTTCTAAACCCTATGTTTTCTAAAAACCAGAATATAATTTGTATTTTACTGAAAAAAAATTCAAATGAATTTACTGAAAACAATCTGCATTGTCAGTTTAATATACATATGCTGATATTTATTTCTTAAAATATTAATTGATGTTTGATTTCTTAAACTTAGCAAAGTGAAAACATTTAAAGGATTTTTTTCAGTAAAGTACAAATTATATTCTGGCTTTTAGAAAGCTTTGGGTTTAGAACCCTACTCCTATTAAATTCTATCCGTTTTGAGTTTGACTCTTATTTATTTTAATTTATGTTTGTTTTGTGTTTCATTTATGTATTGATACTGATTTATGGTAGTTGTATTCTTGGTAGATTATTTGATTCTAATTTTGAATTTATTTGGTTTAGTGGAGTTCTTTACTTTTTTAAAACTTATTTTGTTGAAAAAGTTTGTTCGCTTTATATTGACATAGTCTTTTTCAGGGAGAAAGACTGAGCCTCTTCTAAAGTTCAACAACCATCCCTTCTATAAAAACCTTAAATACCCCCTGGGCATAGCTTACAACCCTTTTTCTGGGGCTTGTTTCAACTCCAAAGGCATTGTTATACGATATTTAGGCTATTTTGAATAGATTGGCCATCTCAAAATTTCTATTAGATGTATTTCAGGACAGTAAGACGTGTGTGTGTGTGTTGAGGGGGGGGGGGGGTAGATGCCCTCTTATCACGTTTACTCTTAAAAAGAGTACTAGATTGTCTGATTACCAATTCAATGAGCCCCGTCCGAAGTTTATATGACCATGCTTTCTAGAAAAACCTTATATGTCCCCAGGGCATAACTTACAACCCTTAGTTACCCTCAAATACAGAATTTCCAGACCGTTCTGATACGCAGTACAAAATGGTTATCTCGAATTTTTGATTGGAAGTGTTTGGGGAATATATGGGCGTGGGGGGGCATTTACCCTCTGATCACTTTCTACTAATAAAAAAGGCACTAGTCTTCTCAATTTCCAATCAAATGAGCCCTTTTTAAGCTTCTACGACAAAACATTCGATAAAAACCATATATTTCCCAAGGGTATAGCTTACAACCCTTGTCCTGAGAGCTATGGGGGGAGGATTGTCATCCTCAAAGACATAATTTCCAGACCTTTCAACTACGTCGGACAAAATCCCAAGGCTGTTCAGTGTGTTATGAACGACTTACCTCAGCAACCAGTTTTAAATTTACTAGAAGCTGGTCCTTTGAGTGTCAAAAGCACCAACAGAAAATCCTGTGACTCAGAGAGTAAGGAATCAGACACAGTCAGTCCACAAGAATCCAGAGTGGCAACCTCAGACAAGGAAGAAGCTCCTGTTCCACAATATATTTCTGAATCTGCTTCAGAGTTTGATGGAGGTCTTAAACTTAAAAAAGGGCAAATAAAAGCAAAGAAAGAAAGATCTTGAGAGCTTTGGGAAAAGAGTATGCAAGAGAACTAAGAATTAGTGGAGGTAAAACTAAGGCAAGAGAAATCATGTTAAACCCTTATCTTTCAAACAAATAAAGGTTTAAGTTTTGCAAAACCTTTTCAAGTAACCCAAGGTAAAAGATCATCATGTAATATTGGGACCTTTATGTACTATTGGCAATACATTCCGACAGAATAAATTGTTGTGTGACCACTCTCATTGTGAACCTGTTTTAGTGAAAACAGAAACAAGAAGAAAGATCACTTTTAGATACTTCATGCTCCATAGTGATAGAAAAAAACAGAAAGTTTGTCTGAAACTCTTTTGGAGAAACCTAAATCTAGAGGAGTTTACCGTAAGAATTGCAGCTAAGAACGATGACCTTGAAATTTCTCGAAACAAAGGACGAGAAATTTTCCCTGTTCTCCCTGTAAAATACCAACCATTCATTTGTAACCAAGAAATAACTGCTTCAAAACTTAAAAAAGGTTGAACCTTTCAGGCTGTACACCAAACACTACAGACAAACTAAAAATCCAATTCTTTTGCGGGGAACTTTCATGAACATCCTCAGCAAGTTCGACTTCAGCTTTTAAAAACCGAAGAAGGATAAGTGCGTGCTCTGTGAAATGACGCAGTCTATCCAGAATATTACAAAGAGTGAAAAGTTGTCCTACACTTATCGCATAATAGACATGGCAGCAAC
This sequence comes from Artemia sp. Qi Xiang Cuo, assembly GCF_049724085.1. Lineage (NCBI taxonomy): Eukaryota > Metazoa > Arthropoda > Branchiopoda > Anostraca > Artemiidae > Artemia > Artemia sp. Qi Xiang Cuo. Next base: position 8,150 of record NW_028300385.1, on the reverse strand, counting down.
CACGCACAACATGGGACTGCCCACCAGCGTACTGAAGCTGACCAGTCTGACGTTGATTAGTATTTTGATCTAGAAAAAGTACTTAGCACACCCCACGGAGAGGGAATGTTGTTTTGGTTTTCTTGAAAATTAACTTTCTGCAATTTTATAGTTTACGAAAATGGGACTAAGAATGGGAACTGTTTTTAACGGGAGAAAAAGACAGGAATATCAAGGGCAAACGAAATAGCAACTTGTCTTTTATGGCGGACTGGAGAAGCTGATAAAAGAAGTGCTTTCAAGATAGAAGACTCTCCTGGGGATGCAGCGGTGGTAAAAAGAGGATTCGCCTAATGCATACAATGATCTTTCAATTCTTCAGCGTTGTAAAAAGTTATAGATAATTGATCGAACTCTCCTTCTTTCCAGTCATTCGCTAATAACTGTAGACAACATATATTCTGCAGATTGAAACAATACAAGAGAAATTGCAGTTTACGCACCAAGTCAATTCTACTCCCAACTTCAAGGATAAATCCAGCTCCCTGTGTTGTTGATAAACTGACCTTCAAAGACCTCGCAGATTAGAAGGCAGCTCAAGACGCCATCTTCCTTTCTGTATACAAACAAAAGTGAAATTCAAAAAAATAAAAAATAAAAATAATTTTTACAAAAGTAAAAAAATTGACGCCATGATATTAACTTTACATTCCTAAAATATGCAACTATAAAACTTTGAGCCTTTCATCGTAGCTTATTCACTAAAATTCTCGGTTTTTAAACATTTTAAATTCTTCATCGTTTTGCCCTTCTAGATATCTTTCATACGGCCTGTTTCTCAATTCAATTTGGTCAATTGTCTCTATAGTCAAATATATTTTTTCAGGCTGGGTTTTCTAAGCCAGAATAGTTGACGTAAGGTAATCTAAAGCTTTTGAAGGGCATTATTTTTCATCAAAACAAGGCTCCAGTCAATAATACTTACCTCTTCTTCGAACTTATGAAATTTACCTTTTCACGAAATTATTATTTTTGGGACCGTTAGTTTAGAGTTCCCCCTGTTGTATGCTCCTTTTTCCATTCCCCCTAGTTTTTTCCATTCCCCCATTCCCTTCATTTTTATAAAAATAAGTAATTTTCTTATTTGCAAATTCTTAAGGATAGCAATACCACTATACATCTAAGACTCTTTATATACACGACAAATTTGCACATATCTTGTTCAAAAATTTGAAGGATGTGAAGGGGGAAGTGAAGCTATGTGCAATGTCCTTCGAAAAATCGTGTTCATTTCTTTAGATTTTCCTCCAAGTTAAACAAAGATCTTTTTGTAAGATTTTTCATTTATATTTACTAACACCATTGCTCAATACTTGCACCAGTTTCCACTTTTATCATTGTCCAATACTCTTTTTTCTTGAGCTCTAATTTTGACCGTAGAAAACCTTCTAAAAGCTGCATTAAGGCGGAACTCGTAGTTTCTTTAGGAGTCACAGTGGGTTGAAGGATGGAGGTAGAAAAGAGAGGGTGGAAGTGTGGAGGAAGTAGAAAATCTGTTTCAAAAGTAATTTTGTTTGAAAGTGATTTCAATTCAGTGAAACATAATGTCACTGCTATACAAAAATTTCTAAGTTAAAAGTTTCAAAATCTCTAAATGTTCCAGACTGTAATTTTGTTTGAAGATGAATCCATTTCAGTCAAACGTAGTTTCTCTGCTTTTCAAAAATTTCTGTAAAAGAATACCAATTTTTTAAAAAAAATTCTTTTTCTAAATCGTTCTAAGTTTGACTTTATGATTCATTTTAATTTCTATTAATTTTAGGATAAATTTATTCATCCATAGCATTATCGGTTATCTTTTGTTTGACGTCATTATTCATTTTAGTTTCTGTTAGTTTTAGGTTTCATTGATTCTTTGATGGTAATTTTTGTTCATTTTAAGCTTGAATTATTGTATGGCTTAATTTCTAATCGTTTAGGTTTTATATTTGCTCTTGACTTTCTTTCAAAAAACTTCAGTTTTGGAAAATATTTGTTTTTCACAGTAATAATGTTTAAAAATGTTTAGGAAGTACTTAACCTTTTGCAATATTTTTTTCTGTTCATCACTATTCAATATTATACAAAACATTTGAAGTAGTAATTTGAACTTGTTGACGTCTTCACTTATCCAGGAAGCAGGGTCAGCAAGGATGGTTGACGCAGTGAACATATAAAAAATATAGGGTTTTTTTCCGCTATTAAAAGAAGTTTTGAAGAATAGTAATATACGCCTTAGAACTAAGGTAGTCGAAAAGGGGTGCTACCATTTTTGAGAACCGTCACAAGCACGAAACGTCATAATATCGAACCATCAGAACCTCGAACCGTCGTAACATCTAAAAATTTATAAATATAATAGTAATAAGTATATAATAGTTTAGAAACAAATTTCGGCTATATATTTACATCAGGGGAGTGGGGATAAAGCATAGCATATCTTAAATACATAGCCTAACCTAACCGATGTACCTTTTCCCCCCTAAACCCCAAAAAACTAAAGTTTTAAAATGTTCGATGTTATGACAGTTTGAGGTTCTGACGGATTTTTCGTCGATGTTATGACGGATTTTGTACTGCTCCGGACGGTTTGATGTTATGACGCCTTCCTAGTCGAAGTAATAGCAAAGAACCCAACATAGCTCTGAGACGAGTGGAATTCAATCCCAGTTTCTTTTGCTATAACAGGAGAAATGTTAAGATGCTGTAGTCTGGCTTTACTAATGAAGGATTATTTTCTGCCACAAAATTTACTCTTCGATAGTTTTGCTGCCACCAAATGAAAATCTGTACATCTTCAAAAGGGGTTGAAAGAGATCACAAGAAAGGGCATAAAGGGATAAAGATAAACATCAACTAAAGTAATTAGTTTTACTCAGCTCTTTCTTTTGTGTATGAAATTCCACCTGCAAATAAGCTGCTATGGTTCCCTAAAACTTTCACTATCCCAAGCAGCAAGGCCACATCCAGGATTTTTGTTTCGGGGAGGGGGTACCAAAAACTATACAGAACACAACCATATTTCTTTATTTATATTTTGCTACTTTTTTACGAGACCGATAAAATTTCAGTGGTTCAAACTGGGAAAACTCCTCTTCCCTAGGTACGCTCATGCCAAGCAGCCACTTCAAAGTCTTTTAATTCCGACTTAATGGCTACTTTCGTCTTCAGCCTAATTAGAAAATTAAAGAAGGCGGCATCCCTATCAAGTAAACATGGTTAAAAGATCTACAAAAACTTCATCCAACTTTTTATTTTAGCTTCTTAACATTGCCCAAACAACCCAATTCCTTGCATACGCTCATTCGCAATATGCAAGGAAAAAACAGAATTTGCCCAAATGAATCAGGTATGTGATTCCGGAGGTTGTGTCAAATTAGGAATTAAATGCTTGGATCCTCCCATTTCAAACTTTTTAAAGTAAATCCTGTGTTTTTCACGAACAAGAAACTTCAGCAGATACTTTCGAATGATCAATAGATCTCAAAGCTAAGTTTGAGATAGAATGTGGATTGGGCCGCTTCTTTCTGAATTTACCAAACCGCCTTTTTTGGTTAAAACTTAAGCGGTCCCTGGTTGCAGGTGTAGCTAGTTGATAGCCAAAAGAAAAAGATAAATTTTCAAACTATGAGATAAATTATATATAGATAAATTATGAATAGTTGTGTACTTCGGTTTCTTTACTGTATTAAATAATCAAAAATAAAGTCTTTCAACTGAAAGTAAGGAGCAACATTAAAACTTAAAATGAACAGAAATCATTCCATGTATAAGGGGAGGGGGCTACTCCTTCCTCAACTCTCGTTGTGTATGTTAAAGGATTAAAGTTCTTTACAAATGAAGCTCAGAGAGGAGAGAAACTAACAAAATGAAAAATAAAATCAAAAAGGGTGATTTTTGATTGAGGTGTATTTGCGTAAAGTTTTTTAAAATACTTCTCATTCAAATTCAACTGCCCTTATGTTTGAGCAGCGTTTATTAAAAATAAATGCAAGAAAAATTCAAATTTTAGCGTAAGGATCAAGGGTTGAGGTAGGGGTAGTCCCTCTCATATACGAAATAATTTCTGTTTGTTTTAAAGTTGCTTTTTACTTTCAGTTGTAAAAGCTTGTTTTAAAAAAGTCTAAGTTCTGACTGTTTTCGAAAAATACCACGAAAGACAACCCCTCCCCCTCCCGTGAAAAAAATTCCCTGAAAAACTCATCCTGGAAACTCTCTTCCCCCAAAAAATTCTCTCCTTGAAAAATCTTCCCACAGGAATCCCCTTTAAATAAATCCATATATTCCCAATAACAAACAACTAATTAGAACAATGGGCAAACTGCGTAACTTAGAGCCCTTTCTCCATGGACTTTGACAGTCGTGTCATCCCCAAAGGCATAGCTATTGGAACTTTCAGCTATACTCAATCAAATGGCTGCTTCATAATTTGATCGAATGTCTTTGGGGAAAAAGGGGCGTGGGAGGTGAGCATGGGAGAGGGGTTTCAAATACGAGGGCTATCAGATTGGACTAAAGAGCATTTTTAAAGCTGTATAAAATTTGAGCATAAAGAGCTGGGGACTGAGAAGGGAGCAGCCCCTTGATTCTCAGAATAATGTCTGAAAAAAAAATAATAAAGTGAAAATTATATTTTAATGAGTACGCTAAATAAGAAGGACAATTTTCAGTTATTGGAATTGAAGGTCTGCTTAGAGTCTGATCTTTTATGGGGCTGAAACAATCTTGACCTTTAATCTGTAAAACAAACCTTGAATACGAACATATTTTAATCCACCCCTTACTACAATTTTAGAGTTGGGGACACTTTTAGCCTAGGTCGCTCTTCACTTACAGTTTTTTACAAATGTAGAGAAACAAAATCGAATAGTTAAGAATATGAGTAGAATGCTAATTCGGAATTCTAGGAGACATATAGCAATTTCTATGTTATTCTGGACCTTGTATATGCCTTTTCAAAGAGATTCAAAGCTCCCTCACATGGCATTCTGGATTCTAGGAGACATATAGCAATTTCTATGTTATTCTGGACCTTGAATATGCCTTTTCAAAAGAGATTCAGAGCTCCCTCACATGGCCTTCTGGATTCTAGGAGACATATACCAATTTCAATGTTATTCTACAGGGCATTACACCTTTTCAAAGAGATTTACGCAATTTACTAGATTTCTAGTTCATGATATATATGTCTTTTTTTAGTGATAAACCTGTATTATAAAACCCGCCCGTCTTGTTTCGCTGTTAACGGACAAGTTTTTCTGACACAATTTACAGACCAGATTTCTACTTCATATATTTTTTTGATAACTTGATAGGTGATTTGAATAAAAAGAATTCAAATATTTTGTCTATGAAATAGAAGCTTCCATTTGCACTACTCTGATCTGATTGAATTGTCGCCGACAATGAGATTTAATCACTGCTAAGCCTATTGTTATTGCGAGAGAGTTACCCAATTTACAGCTTAGTGTTAACTGACAGACTTCCAAATACGAACATTTTGAAAAGCAGACGAAAAATCGGACATTATAATCAGAATTATTTGATTAACATTTAAAAAGGGGTAATGAGATATATGATCTGTATAATACACAAGTGATGTTTGATAAGTATTGTCAATTTAAAATAGGATCTAACGTCCCTCCCTTCGTCCCCCCCCATTTCTGAGGGCAGGAAGGGGAGGAGTCAATTTTGGAGGCCCGAAGGAGTTGTTAACTCGGGTAATTTGTTATAAATTTGAAAAATGCCTAACGACGAATAGGAAATGCATTTTTTCTTTAGATGGTGTTCGTTCAATTGAAAGCGAGGATTTCTGTTAAATAAATAATTCTTATATTTTTTCCATTCTTGAGGCTGTGTGTGTCTCTTTGGGCTGTGTGTCTCTTTGAGCTGTTTGAGTCTTTTTGGTCTGTTTGTCTTCTTTGGGGCTGTTTGAGTCTTTTTGGTCTGTGTTTGTCTCTTTGGGCTGTTTGTGTCTCTTTGGGCTGTGTGTGTTTCTGTGGGCTTTGTGCATCTCTTTGGGCTGTAGGTCTCATTGGACTGTTTGAGTATTTTTGATCTGTTTGTGTCTCTTTGGGCTGTTTGAGACTTTTTTGGGCTGTGTTTGTCTCTTTGGGCTTGTGTCTCTTTGGGCTGTTTGTGTTTCCTTGGGTTATGTGTGTCTCTTTGGACTGTTTGAGTCATTTTGGTCTGTGTGTCTTTCTTTTGGCTGTTTGTGTCTCTTAGGGGCCGTTTGTGTCACTTTGGGATATGTGTGTCTCTTTGGGGCGTTTGAATCTTTTGGTCTGTATGTGTCTGTATGGGCGTTTTTTGTCAGTTTGGGGTCTGTGTGTGTGTCTTTGGGGTTTTTGTTTATCTTAGGGCTATGTGTGTCTCTTTAGCCTGTGTGTGTGTGTCTCTTTGGGCTGTGTGTGTCTCTTTAGGCTTTGTGGCTCTTTGGGTAGTATGAATCTTTTTGGTCTGTGTGTGTCTCTATTGGCTTTTTGTGTCGTTTTGGGCTTTGTGTGTCTCTGTTGGATGTGTGCGTCTCTTTGGGCCGCGTGCATCTCTTTGAGCTGTATGTTTCTCTTGGGCTGTTTGAGTCATTTTGGTCTGTGTGTGTTTCTTTGGGCTGTTTGTGTCTCTTAGAGGCCATGTGTGTCTCTTTGGGCATTGTGTGTCTCTTTGGGGTGTTTGAATCTTTTTGGTATGTATGTGTCTGTATGGGCGTTTTTTTTCTAATTTTGGTGTGTGTGTGTGTGTGTCTTTGGGCTTTGTGTGTCTCTTCAGACTGTGTGTATGTCTCTTTAGCCTGTGTGTGTCTCTTTGGGCTGTGTGTCTCTATAGGCTGTGTGTCTCTTTGGGAAGTTTTAATCTATATGGTCTGTGTGTGCCTCTTTTGGCTGTTTGTGTCGTTTTGGGCTTTTTGGCTTTCTGTGTCGCTTTGGGCTTTTTGTGTCTCTGTTGGATGGGTGCGTCTCTTTGATACGTGTTCATCTCTTTGAGGTGTATGTGTCTCTTGGGATGTTTCAGTCATTTTGGTCTGTGTATGTTTGTTTTGGCTGTTTGTGTCTCTTAGAGGCCATGTGTGTCTCTTTGGGCAATGTGTGTCTCTTTGGGGTGTTTGAATCTTTTTGGTATGTATGTGTCTGTATGGGCGTTTTTTGTCCCGTTTGGCTGTGTGTGTGTGTGTCTTTTGGGCTTTGTGTTTCTCTTCGGACTGTGTGTATGTCTCTTTAGCCTGTGTGTGTCTCTTTGGGCGGTGTGTGTATCTTTAGGCTGTGTGTCTCTTCAGGCTGTTTGAATCTTTATGGTCTGTGTGTGCCTCTTTTGTCTGTTTGTGTCGTCTTGGGCTTTGTGTCTCTCTGTTGGATGTGTGCGTCTCTTTGGGCCGTATACGTCTCTTTGAACCGTATATGTCTCTTTGGGTGGTGAGTGTCTCTTTGTGTTGTGTGTGTCTCTTTTGGCTGTGTGTGTCTCGTTGGACTGTGTGTCTTTTTGGGGTGTTTGAGTCTGTTTAGTCTGTTTGTATCTATTTGGGATGTTTGATTCTTTTACTTATGTGTTTGTCTCTTTGGAGTGTTTTTCTCTTTGGGATGTCTATGTCTTTTTGTGCTGTTTGTGTCTCTTGAGGCTGTGTGTGTTTTTTTTTAGAGTTTCATATACTATTGAGCCTTACGTGCCTGAAATCATGAATTAGAATATTTAATTAGCTGTTTGGGTTTTCAGACATAGTTTTTTAGATGTTCATGGGTGTTAGGTTCCTGGAGGGTTTTATGACTCCTCCATCCGATGAATTCAGATGGTTTTAGGACTCACCGCCCCTAGCCATAACTCCATTCAACCTTGAGCGAAGATATAAAAGTTTGATGAAGTATTTTTCTACTTAACAACTACATTAATAACTTCCAAGATGATAGGACTGTATGACACAGAATTTATCAGTTACCGAGCGTTCAATGACTCGTCCCTACAATGACTTCCAGGGGTTTTATGACTCCTCCCCCACAATGAATTCAGATGGTTTTAGGACTTATCCCCCTAGCCATAACTCCATTCAACCTTGAACGAAGATATAAAAGATTGATAAAGTATTTTTCTACTTAACAACTACATTAATAACTTCCAAGATGAGAGGACTGTATGACACAAAA
>NW_028300384.1:0-25000 GCF_049724085.1 Artemia sp. Qi Xiang Cuo | reverse complement strand
TAGTATTGCTAAGTCCAAATACTATGCAGCTTTTGGATGATTTTGTCGGTGAATTGAGGGGAAACCCTTCCCCCTCATATTGCATCAACATTCCCCCACTTCAACCGAATTACGCGCCTGCCCATCGCCCTATTCTTCAACACGGGGGGGGTGGGGTAACTAACCCCGCGGGGGAGGGGGGTACAACTCCCCCCGATTTTCAATTGTCGAATACAATTTTAAATAATATAGTTGTTTTCTCTGCGACGGTTGGGGATCCTGGTAAGTCACTTAGGGGGGGAAATGTTGTTTTTAACCCGATAGAGATTGTGCATGCATAGGTAGACAAAAGTCATGCACTTCTGGAGAACCACATTCAAGAGTGGGGGGGGTAGGGATTCAATTAAGGTTTCCATTGTTTTAAAGGTGTTTTATTTAAATGAGGGGAAAAGCGAGGTTTACTATCATTTTATACATTCCGAGATGCGTTTGGTTTATTCAAATTTAGAAAATTTTGAGGGAGCTTTCTTAGATTGGGTAGATCAAATTATAACGCATCTCGAGAACTTTAATGAAAATAGAAGTGGGTCTTTAGTTCTTTTTGCTGAAAATGTAAGTGTAAATATATGTAAATTTAAGAAAGAATTTATTTTCAGAGGGGGGGCAGGTGGACCAAGGGCAATAGTTTCAAATTACAGTATAGAAATGGAAGGTTGTCGCGTGGTTCAGCGGGTTCGTTTTTAAACAGGTCAAATGTAATTCCGATATGCATTAATCATATCAGCATTTCAGCTTCTAACAGATGACGCTACCAAGACGAATTTAGATCACTGGGCTATACATGGGAAGGAAGGGTCCGATTTCCCAGTTGTAGATTTCTCTTGCCTAGAAGGATAATACCCAGTAACGCTACGATCCATTGACATGTTTGAAAGGGCTAATGCTCATTTAAATATTGGCGTTACTGTGGTACAATATGAAACAGAATTTAAAGATGGAACTCGCTTTAAAAAGAAGGGGGTGGTCTTCCCCGTAAGGACCCCGTCAATTAATTTGGTTAAACACTGGGTTTGGTTGTTATATACGCCACCTAGTGAACCAAATACAATTGGTCATTTTAACCCTATCACTGACATTACTAGAGTTCTGGGGGAGGGTAAGAAAAGGGGGACTCGTTTCTACTGTCCAACATGCCTCTCTAGATTTTGGACTGAACTAAAGTTGTGAAATCATATGAGGCATTGTAGACGACACGGCTACCAGACAGTGGAAACGGTTTCAGGGGATAGGGCAATTCTACGGTTCAAAAATTTCCAAAACACCCTTCTCCAGTGCGACAAAATATCTTTAGACTGTGAAGCTAAGCTGGTGGAGGTGAATGACCCCCAATTTCCAAACCGAGTCAAAGAACATCAGGCTATTGCAGTGTCATACGCACAAGCACAAAGACACAATTCTAACACCATGCAGTTGTTAAAAATAGTTGAAACAGTGGATGGGAATGAGTGCATGGTCAAGGCACTGAATAAAATGATTGGCACGGCTAATGGTGCTATTTCTTGTTTGAGAAATACGCATTATCCACTGGTGTTGTCTGCAGAGGATCGTCTCGCGATTAAAAATAAAAAAATATGTTGGGTTTGTAAGGGGGAGTTTGCAGAGGTGGATAAGGGGACTAAAGGGAAAAGAGGGGGGAGGGTCAAAGTCAGAGATCATAATCATTTGTGGCAGGAAATATCCTCGGGGGGTAGTAATTTTAGGGGGGTTGCGCATCAATCGTGTAATTTAAATGTTAGCCAGCAGTTTTTTATCACTTTTTTTATTCATAATTACAATTATGATTTAAAATTTATTTTACTGGCACTGGCACGTATGCATAGGGAGGGAGGGGGAGTAGATTGTCCATGGGTAAATAGTTCATTTATCTACAACATAATTCCCAAATCAGCTGAGAAGTTATTGCTTCACTAACTTAAATGGCTGTTAGTTTATAATGGGCTTATGTGCTGGAATAAAATCTGTTTTTTATATTCCTTTATTTTCGCTCCCACGGCAGTTAGTCAATTGAGTCAAGTGAAAAAAAGTGAAAATGTTTAGAGCTGTATATTGATCAAACAGCCATTTCCTGTCGGTGAAATGTATAGTTTATTAAACTGCACAGGCAAATACTCAAACAATTAATTTCGCTTGGATACTCGCTTACGCGAGGTGAAACTACCTCGAATTGAAGCTTTTCACAATTCACTGACCAACAGTGAGTGCACAGCCGAGGAGTATGAGTTTGCCAAGAAGGTGTGGTCCAAGGGGGATTGTAAAAATGGGTGCGATTATTGTAGACTGTACTTGGCCAGTGACGTTCTAACTCTGTTAGATATAGTCTGTAAAAACACAGACCAAATCTATTCAGAGTTCGGGTTAGATATAGGTTATTATTTTTCCACACCCCATTTAGTAATGGATTTAATTTTAAAAATTAGCAGGGAGGAAATTGGCATAATCACCGACGTAGATCAGCACCTTTTTGTAGAGCGTTCAATGCGGGGAGGGTATGTTTTTCATGGGGACCACGTCTTATCAACCGATCCGAGCGGACAAAGCACCGGTGCAAAGTCAAATGCAGTGTTCTTGGGCATGAAATCGTTGTACCCCTCGGCAATATCCCACTACTCTTTGCCGTGTGGGAACTATCAATGGCTTGAGAATCCTTGTGAGTTTCCCGACATTACCACCGTGGATGGGCCACAAGGATGGTTCTTTGAAGTTGACGGTCACATTCCGCTGGCGCTTCACGACTCAGTCAAAGATTTTGTCTTTCCCTGTATCAATCGGCCCGTGAGCAGGGACTCACGGGCCGATTCAAGTGCAAAAAAGCGACAATTTTGATAGCTTTCCCTTGCTTAAACAGCACTTTCCAGACAGTGAAATGTATATACGGTATATACGCATACGATTATTACTGTTCTGGCGCACGCTTAAGTGAGGAGAAACTACCTCCAATTGAAGCTTTTTACAATTCACTGACCAACAGTGAGTGCACAGCCGAGGAGTATGAGTTTGCCAAGAAGGTGTGGTCCAAGGGGGATTGTAAAAATGGGTGGGATTATTATAGACTGTACTTGGTGAGTGACGTTCTAACTCTGTTGGATATAGTCTACAAGAATACAGACCAGATCTATTCAGAGTTCGGGTTTGATATAGGTTATTATTTCTCCACACCCCATTTAGTGATGGATTTTATTTTAAAAATTAGCAGGGAGGAAATAGGCCTAATCACCGACGTAGATCAGCACCTATTTGTAGAGCGTTCAATGAGGTGAGGGTATGTTTTTCATGGGGACCGCGTCTTATCAACCGATCCGAGTGGACAAAGCACCGGTGCAAAGTCAAATGCAGTGCTCTTGGGCATGAAATCGTTGTACCCCTCGGCAATATCCCACTACTCTTTGCCGTGTGGGAACTATCAATGGCTTGAGAATCCTTGTGAGTTTCCCGACATTACCACCGTCGAGGACAATGGGCCACAAGGATGGTTCTTTGAAGTTAACGGTCACATTCCGTTGGCGCTTCACGACTCAGTCAAAGATTTTGTCTGTCCCTGTATCAGTCGGCCCGTGAGCAGGGACTCTCTGAGCCCATACAATCGGTCATTGGTTGAGGATATGGGGATGCACTGGACTCCCTCCAAACAGAAACTGATTGCTGATTTGGACCCTAAGGAGAATATCGTTGTTCACCATGTGCTTTTGCACTGGATGGTGAGCAATGGTTTCAAAATCACCAAAATCCATAGGGTCCTGCAGTTCAATCAGCGACCCTACTTGAAAACGTTTATCGACACCTTTGTCGATAAACGCTCTAGGGCAAATTCAAAGGTGGAGAAGGAAATGTATAAGCTCATTCTAAATTCAGCGTTTGGCAAAATGTGTGAAAGCGTTCGTAATAGATCTCGCTGCGACGTCGTGACTGACCCTCTAGAGTGTGCCCGAATTATTGCCAACCCCAATTTTACATCATTCACGAGCATAGAGACTGGCATGGTTCTTCTACACAGGCGAAAGTGAAATGTGGTACTGAACAAGAATATTGCAGGCGGCAGTTCAGTATTAGAAATTTCAAAAAATCTCATGTTGTCATTATTTTACAATGTGTGCAAAGTGCACTGGCCATGGGAGGGGGAGGTTCAAGTTTACTATGGTGATACAGCTTCTCTGCTGTTAAAGGTAAATGGGACTGAAGATTTATTGGGTGATTTGCAAAATGGGGTGCACATCAGCTCGCGGATGGATTTCACCAACTGGAATCCATCACTCTACCCCGAGCTGGTGAAACGTCAAGCCCCCAGCCAACTATTAAAATTAAAATCAGAGACGGGGAGTGATGTGATATCCCGAGGGGTTGTCCTGTGTCCTAAAGTTTATTGGGTGGACACTCATAGTGGGGAAGAAAAGAAGGCGTGTAAAGGGGTGCCTACACATTTTGTAAAGAGCAATTTCAACATGAGCGTGTACAGAGACTGTGTAGAAAGTAGCCTAGTGCCGAGAGCACAAGTGCTTGCAATTCGCTCTTTACAATATAGAAATTATACTGTGAGAGTGGAAACGAATGCAATGTCGTGTATATCCGACAAAGTCTATGTTCTCGAGAATGGTGTGACTGTTCTACCTCATGGCCACTACCGTATTTCAGATCGAGTTGAATGCATATACTATCGTGATCAACTTGGCCTAGATAAACTAACCTAATCTGACCAACCACTAACCACTCAACCTCTCATAAATTAAATGCTCCAACCTCTACATAAATTAACTAACCTGACCCAATCTAACCACCTTAACTCAACTGTTCATCTAACCCAAGCACTAACCACCACCACCACTAACCCAACCTCAACGACCCCATAGCAGTGACGACAACTATTGTTTTTCCATCGCGGTTCCCGGGGGGGGGGGGGAGTCTCTTCCCATGGCCGCCCAGGGGGGTGGGGGGTCCCCGCCCGCGGCCGGCCGGCCTTTGGCCCCATTATCCCCGGGGGTGGGGGGGGGGGATCCCACACCTTTAAAGTCACCATAATCAATGTTAAGTGTGCTACTAGCAATTTCCCAGTGTGTGTATTTTGTTTTACAAAAGGGGTTATTGTATATACAATTGTTTAAGTTGACAAAAAAGTGTTGTACATAAAAGTGTTGTACAAAGATATTGTGCAGAAAAGTGTTGTACAAAAAAAAAAAGTGCTGTAGATGGACGAAAGTCTTTCAAGACAAAAAGTGTTTTTTATTGTACATAAAGTGTTGTACAGAAAAGTGTTTAAAGACAATAAGTGCTTATTTATAAAGTGTTATCATTGCCCTGTGTTCATGTTGAACAAATAGAGTTTTCATTTTGACCATGAACTTTTGTTCATGTTGAACAAGTGTTATTATTTTTATCGTTGTTCATGTTGACTGCAAATATTTGTTGTCATGCAGTGTCGAAATAAATGCTGCCATGAAATATTGTTTTTTTATTGTTCTTGAATAGATAGATCTATGGGGAAATTGCAACTTATTCATTGAGCACATATGATTTACAGTTAGTTGTAGTCCAACTGTTGTCAACAGTATGTATCAATTTAAAACACTCTTCAGATTATTTCTGTGTGGTCCCTCAATGTCGGGGAAAACAACATTTTTAGCTAGAATAATTCAAAATTGTGAAAAAATGTTTTTGGAAAAGCCAAAAAAAATCTACTATTGCTATAGTATTTGGCAGGAGTCCTATGATATAATAAAAGCGATTGCCACATCCATACCAATACAATTCATACGGGGACTTGATGTTTTCAATAGTATTGAATCGAACTCGTGGTTGATTATTGACGATTTGGCTGAATCCATTGAACAGTTCTCACAGGAAATGCTACAACTGTTCACCGTTCGCTCCCATCATGAACACATTTCCGTTACTCTGGTTCTACACAATCTTTTTCATCAGAGCAAATGTATGCGAACCCTTGCATTGAATTGCACTGTCTATATTATCTATCGAGTCGTTCGTGATTCTATCTCGCTCATAACTCTCAATAAGCAGATATAACCCGGCGCCCCAAAAATTATATTATCAGCGTAAACTAAGGTGACTAGCAAGCCCTATGGTTACATTTTGTTTGATCTTAATCAGAGCACACCCGAGGATCTACGTGTAGTCACCGACATTTTCAACAATGAAATTACAGTATATCTTCCGGTGAACAGTAGAAAAGACTATTAGTCGCCATTATGACACTGAAGAAACTACACGAACAACGACATCTGTTTTCCGTTTTAAGCACTTCAAAACCATTGCTTAGGAAGGCTATACTCAAACAAGGGGTTGACAATGATTTCATTAATCTAATATCTGAACTTTTTTTAAATTTAAATGAGGTCAATGTTCAACTGCAAGAAGGTGTTAGACAACAGACAAAGCAACATCGTTCCACTGTACGTGCATTGGCTTTTAAAAAAAAGGTGAAAAAATTATCAAGGCCGTAACTCCGTCCGGCGGGCGGTATCTACTTTAAGATGTTACTACTGATCTGTGGTTGAATTGTAAACAATACTCTGAAGTGACGGGCTAAACCATATAAATTAAGACAATTTACACTTATCCTCTCATCCATCGAACATTTTGAGGACAATCTAAGCAAATTCATTAACGACGAGAATATTGCCGATGACAAAAAACTGCTTTTACTTCAAGATGCATTGCGACGTGTGGACAAACATAAACCATATCGTGAGAGACCCACCGTCGCTGACCCCTCTAAACAGAAAACATCTCCTCAAGATTCTGCAGCAGCATCAAAGGAGAAGGAATTGAATTCGATTGTATTGAAAATTGGAAACCTATTGCCACTCACCTATCGAGAACAGAGTAAAAGAGTATTATCATATCTCATGTTGGAAACTGACGATCAGGTTCAAGTTGACAGCACAGGGAAACGAATTATAATTCAGGGAAAAAGTTATAATCTACTTGATTTAATTTGTGATATGGCGACGAATCCTAAAGGACTCTTATCATTTGACGATAATCTATACACCTTTCTGTGTGTATCAAACTTCCCCAAAAGTCTTATTGGCAATAAGCAAATTCTAAAGAAACTAAGAGAATATAGTCCTCCACCAACAACACCATTTAAAAAAGAAGAAGAAGATTCAATATTTGAAGATACTAGCACTACTGATTTTACAACACCTGTGGCTGCTAGTCAAAAGTGAAGACGAATTGATTCACCCACCAGTGTGCGAAAGGGGAGTGGACATTACACTACGTGTCTACGCTCAAAATGGATGAAGTTCTGAAAGGTGTCTATAGAAATGATGGCGAAGCGGGGAGTTTAAGTTCTCCCAAAACGCTTTCCAAAGTCTCCGGCACCACATTGAAAAAAGCAAAAGAGTATCTATAAAATGAATCGAGTTACACACTGCATCGAAATCACAGGCTTCGCAGCAAACAATATCGACAAACTAAAGCCTTTTTCCCTCTGCATATAATGCAAATGGATCTTTTAACTTTAGACGCAGTTCAACGGCGTCACAATGCACCCTACAAATATATTCTAGTGGCAATCAGTGTCTTTAATCGCTATGCATATGCCAGTCCACTGCGATCAAAGAGAGGTGTTGAATTTGCTCGGGCCATTTACAGTATTCTTGGACAGGATTCGTATAGAAAAATTTAATCGGACCGTGGCATTGCATTTGTTAAACATCTTGCGCAAAAGGTTCTATTGAAATATAATACAGTACTTTATCATAGTCACAGCCCGATAAAGGCTTCATTGGCCGAACGATTAATAAGAACGATTCTTCTATTAATTTCAAGATATTGCACATTGAAAAATACACCGGCTTTTATTCATGATTTAGATAAAATAATGTTGATTTATAATCAACGACCCCATCGATCTCTGTCCAACTCTACACCAACGGATGTTCACTACAATGAAAATACATTTGATGCTTTTCTAAAGCAATACTCCAATGGCAATGAAAAGAAGAAAAAAAAGAAGAAATTCAATGTTGGTGATACTGTTTGAATTAATAGAACCACCAATATTTTTGAAAAAGGGAATTATTTATGGAGCACTGAACTTTTTAAAGTGTCCAAAATTCTAGACACCGAATCCACGACCTATCGACTGCGAGACACCAAAGATGATGAGATTCTCTGCGGTTTTTATGAATATGAACTACAAAAAGTTAGAAACACTAGTGAAATTTATCAAATTGAAAATATATTAAAGAGTCGTACACGCCATGGTAAGAAACAGTTGCTTGTTCGCTGGCTAGGATACAACTCGGATTTTGATTCTTGGGTCAGTGTTGAAGATATTAACAATGCCCAATGATTTCTATGTGACTTTCATGTCCAATGTTTCTGATCCTCTCTACAATGACTTGAATAGAACAAGTGATTTTTGGACGAAACTCTCCCCCACCATGAAATTCGACGACGGAAAGTATGAAGTGGCTCTTGTTGACTGTATTCTCAAAAATACCTATGATATCCTGAGAAAGGATCGTAAATATGAAATAAAAATTAGACCCTATGATTGGCCGCCGCCACCAAAAGGTGATCAAGAACAAATTCAAAAAATCAATTGGATGGATTATCCATATATTGAATTACCCTACGAGCAGCTCACCTGTATGAATGATTTATGTCGTTCTATTAATAAAAGAATTTCCACTCTTAAAAAGGGAGCTTTTCATTTCAACTATTCAAAGGAGGAGGGCAAGATCTACATTAGTTCACCTATTGCCAGTGAAAAGTTTATTCTCAACGATAATCTATAGGATGTTCTTGGCTTTAATCTCAATATAATCAATGTTAAAAGTGCCGGAAACACTAATTTCATTTTTGCTGACTATCCGCCTGCCTTCTCCACGGACACCTGTATATTTCTCTACGCTTCATTTGTGGAAACATCTCGAGTTGGTAATTCAAATGTTCCCCTCCTACGAGTTCTTGAACGAAAACCCAATCAAGAACACATTCACCACTACAATATAAAGCATCTTCAGTATATTCCCGTAAACACTTCCTATTTGGAACTCTGTCAGTTAACACTAAGAACCGAATTGGGCGATCCCATAGCAATTTCAAAAGGTTTGGCTGTGATTACATGCCATTTTCTACCCATCGTTCAACAGCAAGATGTCTAATAAAAAAGTGGTATTCACTTGTCCTGATATTGACTGCTATGTTAATACTCTTGGCCCAAGACAACAGGGCAATGGAATGGACTATTACAAAGGTCACTCGTCAATGTCTGGCTACGGTCTTGGCAGTTGGTTTGCTAAGCTGTTTCGCTCTTATCTACCACTGGCTAGAAAATATCTTGTACCGGCTGCGACAGATTTTGCATCCTCTTCACTCTAAAATTAGGGCTCTGGCAAGGATTTTAAAAAAAGTGCTACGGAAAATCTTAGGTCCAGTGCGCGAACCCTTGGCGAGAGATTAAAACAAAATGGTAAAGGCTTAAAAAGGTCAAGAAACAATGCATCCCTCATCAGTCTCTGCTCAGGACGGAAACGAAAGACATCATCCCTCTTGTCAAACAAAAGAAGAAAAAAGCCGACACACGCTGTAAACAGAAGTCTCAGGAAGAAAATTATTAGATCGAAACTAGATTTCTTCCCCTAGACTGTCATATCTACCACATAAGGATTAAGAGAAATCAATCACTTACTAATATATTATATTCAACGCCTAATATTTTGATTTTATTGTCAAGAATGGATAATATTAACAATTTTATAATCAACAACACCTCTGCGACAATATCCACTTTCAAATTTATTCCAATGAAGACTACTTTATGGACATGTCGTCAACATTTATAGATTTGCAAATGAAAGTCCTGAAATCCGATAATTCAATGCCAATTCGGGCCGATGGAATATCCTATGAAAATTGTATACTACATAATTTATTTCGTCAAATTATCGTCTACATCAATGGCACGCTGGTGAGCACAAGCAACAATCTCTCAAACTATGCTAACCATATGCAATTCAGGCTAATGAAGCCCAAGTCATATAAGGAATTGAGAGGCACCTCCAATAGTTATGAATATAATACTAATACTGATAGCAGAGATGCACTTAAAAATGCTACAACTTTTGAATTACATCTAGTTGGAAAAATATATCATGAAATATTTAATATACCCCAATGGCTGCTGCCCAATGTTAAAGTGGATATAAAACTAACGCTTGCACCCTCCAATTTCATATTGAGAAAAGAACTTGCTGCCAATCTGATGTAAGTCTCTCCCTCACCTCGGCAATACTTCATGTACGCAAACAACAGGTCATGAGTTCTGTTGCTTTGGCCGTGGAAAAACTGAGAGCCAATGGCAACAATATTAAACTACTTGTTCCTCATACAATCACCAATCAGCGTCATATTGCAATGGGCTCACGCACCTTCACCGATTCATCCTTTATCAGTGGTGAAATTCCGTCAAAACTAGCGCTGGTATTTGTAAAAAGCGCCAGTGCAATAGGATCATGGACTGAATGCCCACATAAATTAGAGATGTTTGGACTTTCATCTCTTGTGTGAAAAGTAAACGGCATCCCACTCTACAATCTATCTTTTGATTAATCCTATAGAACATTGTACGAGTTGACCATGCATACCCTAGATCATGACTCTCAACTATTTGAAAATGGTATAACCGAAGATATGTTTGCTAAAAAACATGGTATCATTTTACTGGATTTGTCGGGTACACAGGATATGAGTATAGTACGTACGGGGAGTGTGCGTTTAGAGTGTACATTTGCCGACCCATTGGATGAGAGTATTGCACTAATCTCACTAAATAAATATGAAACCTATTGGGAAATTACTCCCAAAGGCAGTGTTTTACTAGACTTGGCGCCATGAACACCAGTAGAATAATCAGTGTATTTAATATGGATCCCTATATGTCCTAGTACAATTCCTATTGTCTGACCTTGGACTATTTAGGAAAAATTCAAAAGTGTCAACAACACCGTG
Organism: Artemia sp. Qi Xiang Cuo; assembly: GCF_049724085.1. NCBI lineage: Eukaryota > Metazoa > Arthropoda > Branchiopoda > Anostraca > Artemiidae > Artemia > Artemia sp. Qi Xiang Cuo. Next base: position 13,987 of record NW_028300384.1, on the reverse strand, counting down.
ATTATTGTTAATAGCAGTCCGTCGACTGTGCTGACGGGTCATGGGCTGTGCATCTTTCAAACAATGAAGACGATTGAATTTTTTGATCCTCTTGGTCTACCCTATACATTCTACACGCCTCACATCAGCAACTATATTGAGAGCAGTGGGAAAACTATTATTCAAAATCAACGAAGAGTACAGGATCTAACGACTAAAAGCTGCGGCTTCCATGCACTACTATATTTTGTGTTCCGATGTTGCGGCTATACTTACAAGCAGTTTCTCCACATTTATGTTGACAATCCACGTCTGAATGACTTTTTAGTGGAAAATATCCTCTCAGACCTATATAGTATTGATTTCAGTGCCCTAAGAGTAAAGTGCTTAAAAAATGTTTGTGAATTTGTTTATTAATAAAATGCATATATGTATATACAAAAATGTCTTTAAATCTTCACTTTAGATTTCTTCATCTTCGATGTCTAGGCAACTGTCGTGAACCACTAATGCTTATAAATCATCTGGATTCACAGTATATTGATCTTGATTGACTGCAAAGTCAGGGTCACATTTTCTACAATAGAATGTATTTTCGCTCTTGTCATATCTCTTTGTATAGTCAATGATACTATTTGCATTCATATTATGAAATTCACGAGTTTCAATCTGTCTATTTGAAGCAATATCACATACAATGTTTTCAAATGGTGAAACACATTCGGTAACTGCCAAATAAAAATCACTTGGTTTATAGTCATAGTAGGTGGTGTCATCACAACGATGACGTAGAAACCAGATTGTCTTGTTACCCCAACAGTTGAATCGTAGACCAGATTCCTCTTCCCAGAATAATTTAAATCCACGATGATACCAATCTCGTAGAAATAAACTAAAATCACGTTTGGGATTCTTTCCAATCATAGCGGGGTAAGTATTCTCCCACTGATCACATTTATCATAGTGACAATTGGAGCACAGGTGCCCTCTAGGATGTGAGTCACACACCTCCTCAAGACATGAACTACATCCTTTAATTTGTACTGCATAGCCTCTATGTAATTTACAAGTATAAAATAATTTAAAATTTTCAATATAGTCATAAATAATTGTAAATTTCTCACATTGATTCCAACTGCCAATAGTTTACATCCACAATGTACATATATATAACATTTTTCGGTTTCATATGTCAACTCAATCACAGATAAAACGAAACTGATCCTCTTCATTCGATAAATTCAATGAGAGGGAAATTGGGGAGAGGAGTAGCTCTGTGACGTTACCTCTTTCGAATGATGGGGGAGCCATCTACATTGAATCCATTGGCAATATTTTCAAAGTATATCCACAATATGATTCTGCGTTGTTCCAATTAATATATCAATGAATTGACTATAAGCATTTGAGTCACATTTTAAAATTTTCATACAATAGTCCAACAGGGGAGAATCACTCCTCATTATATTGTCAATTGTTCCTTGAAATGAGAATATCCCGCGTTGAAGATATAACTTGAGAAAAACATCATCCAAAATAAAATTTTTTTCCATAAACACTAGATTTGATCTAATTCTCTCTTTCTCAAATTTATTCATTTTTCAGTCCTTTCACTCCGACTGCTGACTCTAGACTGAGCCTGATTCGTTAGCCCTAACCAGAAAAGAAAGAGAACATTTTCGATTTCGGAACAATTTTATTGAATAATTACAACAACAACATCAATAATATAGAGCATGTACAATTAGCGATACTGTTTATTGTCTTCAATATGTTTCATTAATGCACTTAAAGCACATTGAAGTCTATTCACATGTGCTATATCAACTTTTGCGGCGAAACATAATTGATCCTCCATTTTAAATTTGCTCAAGGATATCACATATCTTGCATATACTGCATCCCATTCCAGACAAAGACGTGATCGTTTCGTGATTTCCACCGCAATGTTTGGTGCTCTTGTACTATTATCATCAACTCCACTATCAACTTCTAATAGGGTAAACATTCCACTCATCGCCATCAACACAAATATATATCCAAATGAGTAAAGTCAAACTGTTCTTGTTCTCACTCCTTTGAATTCTATTCACAGACTAATAAAACTATAGCAAAAATCCTTTCCTAATATTCCCTCCGCCGCTAATATGTAACCAGCCCTCTGATTGGCTGAGAAGGAAATACGTGATCTAACTGTTTCCGGAAAAGTCATAACATTTGGCTTGAACAATAACATCAAATACTATTTCTGGATCATTCATATAACAGACATGAAAAACATTAAATAAATCGAACAACATACATAACCATCCATGAAAAACAGACATAAATGTGAGAAAGTTCATGTTTTTCAAATTCTCACTGACAAAAACCATAAAGCATCCATAATTTGGTGTTGACATCCGAGAAAAAAATCAAATAAATCGACCAACACACATAACCATCCATGAAAACAGACATAAAAGTGAGAAAATTCCTGTTTTTTCAAGTGAGAAAATTCCTGTTTTTTAATTCTCACTGAGAAAACCATAAAACAGACATGAATTGCTGTTGACATCCATAAATGTGACAAAGTTCCTGTTTTTTCATTCTCACTGACAAAAACCATTAAACATCCATGAAAAACATCATCGACCAATAAATCGACCAACACACATAACCATCCAAGAAAACATCCATAAATGTGACAAAATTCCTGTTTTTTCATTCTCATTGACAAAAACCATAAACCACGTGGTTCTATGCCCATATAAGGAGCCCTGTTCGGAGTACTAGGGTCACTTCTACTCCTAATTCCACTTTTTTTTTATTTTAAATTGACTCTTAAGTTTCTCATGTACTGTAACTCGTTTAGGTTTTCGTTTTCAATGCTTTCATAAATGAAAGTAGTAGTAAAAAATGTCAAAATAAGCCAACAAATTCGAAGTAGACACAGATCCCAGAAGAGGTTCTTAAAATAATTGATTCTTTTGTACTCAAGTAGTACCTTAGTTGAGTGATCTGGAGAAAATTACTGTCTCTTTTATGGCACCGACGTGAAGAAGATTCAATATTAGGAAACCATAGGAGCAATTAGAAATTGAAAAGGGGCTTGAAATGTATGCCTTTTGTAGTAGAAGGGATTAGAACACACTTTTTATATAAATCCTGCAAAATAATTTGAAAATCATAGCTTAGTTTGGGGAGTACTAAAAGTATTCTAAGAAATTTCTTTACACTTATAGCCGTATCAGAAGAAATTTTCAGAAATAAGAGAAAAACCTGTATGAGTTTCGTCGGGCTGTTTGCCAAGATAGCTTAAAATATATTTGTTTTAAATTTTTAGTTTAATCCAACTAAAGTGAATTGAGTCGGCATGATTCTGCAGGTAATCTGTCTTCTAGAATTGTTTAAAATAAATATTTTAAATTGATAAATTTAATTTAAAGCATTTACGGATTGAAGAGGGAGTTTGAAATAATTTATTTCGCTGCGTCAGGATTTCAAAGCATTTTTGAAGAATTTCAACGAACCTGACTTAATTTGGCAATTTTCATGAAAGTATTCAAGATCAACTTTAAAATATTCTTCCCGAGAGGAAGAAATTTTTTTGTTCTGTTTGTTGATCTATCAAGGTATATGAAATTAAAACAAGAAAAAAAGAAAAATGATTTTAAATTATTGAAATTATAGTAATATTTAACTAAAGTTATATAAAACGAGATTTGCCTTCTAAAAATGTTTACTATCCATGAAAATTACAGTATTGAATTAAACTGGTCTGAGAACCCGAGACCAGGCAATTCTGTCTAGGTAGGTAGGGTATTTCAAATTTTTATTTGGTTTTCCGGCAAAAAGGCTGCTTGAAGACATTGTGAATATTTCTTGATTAAGCTTAGCTGCTTGTATTGCAAGTTTTATATAGTGCTTATGTTGTGAGCCAAATTTATCTAATGTTTATTATTCTTTTATTATATATAGATTATACACCTATTATATATCTATTTCTAGAACATATCTATTGCTACTACTGCTAACAACGTGATGCAGCATCAATCTACCTAAGGCTAACAGAGTTATGGTTACTCCTTCTCCATTCTATAGCCCCTCCCCCCTATGATGATGTATCTGTTAAATGATTTTATTATGATTTTGATATTGTCTATAAGGATATTGTAACTTTATTTATACATCAGTTGCACGGTTGCCCCTGTAACTTATTTCTAGCTAATTTAAATGGATTAATAATAAATGATACAGACCCAACCTAAACAAGCAGGGTGAAACTAAAAATAAAAAAACAAGAAAAATCGTGCAAAATTGTTAGTTGCTTTTGCTTAAAAAAATGGCAGATGTCGCGAAATAATTGGACAAACAGATCAGAAAATTTTAAATAATTACCCAGAACTAGTTTACTAGAAGTATAATTTGCCTAGAACTAGTAACAAAGGTTTAAGTTTCTTACTTAATTTAAAATTTTCAATTCTTTTCTTTTTCCTTTCTTTCAAATTTTAACTTCTATCTTCAAATCTTTTAAAGAAAAAATTTGAAGAAGTTATGTTAACAAGAGAGGCATGAATTAGATTTGTGCATTAATTTATTAAAGAAATGAAGCGAAACTGGAAAATTACCAAAAAAACTACTAAAGAGGATTAAAAGTATTACCACTGCTTCACAGTATTATTACCAAAAATTAACAGAGCCACGGTTTAATCTTCGGTAAGACTACCAAAAATGCTCCTGAATAGGACTAAGAGTGTCCTGCTTTTGTTTTTGATGAATAAATATACTGAAAACCCATTGAGTTACAAAAACATAGAGGGAGAAAAAGAGAAAAAGATACAAAAATAAGGTGAAAAAAACCATAGGCTATACAAAAACCTCATAATTAATAAATAATAAAAACAAGTGAGACAAAACCCTATTATGGGCGATCCACCTTTGGAAAAGAAAAAAAAGTAATGCAACCTAACCTGAAAAATTCATGTTAGGACCATCCAATGCATGAACAAAACCTAATACATATAGGTTACTGTATTATCAAATAGTTTGTGGTAACGAACTGTAAGCAAGGATCGACCCGGCTCAATGCTAACCGAAACTCTAAAAAACGGAATTTTGATACCAATACATACACCAAAAGAATCAGATTCTAATGCTGATTTCAAATATATAAGTTTACTCATCAAAAGTTACGCGCCTGAGAAAATTTGGCTGATTTTAGAAAAAATGAGGAAAGACCCCTTAAAAGCTATAGAATCTTAATGAAAATCACACCATCATATTCAGCGTATCAGAGAACCCTACTGTAGAGTTTTCAAGCACCTATCTACAAAAATGTGGAATTTGCATTTTTTGCCAAAAGAAGATCACGGATGCGTGTTTATTTGTTTTTTTGTTTTTTTTCCGAGGGGTGATCGTATCGACCCAGTGGTCCTAGAATATCGTGGAAGGGCTCATCGGAATGGAATTTAAAAGTTCTAGTGCCCCTTTTAAGTGACCAAAAAAAATTGAGGGCAACTAGGCCCCCTCCCACGCTCATTTTTTTCCCAAAGTCACCCGATCAAAAATTTGAGATTGCCATTTTGTTCAGAATGGTCGAAAATATGATAACTATTCCTTTTAGGCTTAATTCCCTTGAAGTCCCCGGGGGACTTCAAGGCGACTTAATCCCCCGGACTTAAGCCCCCTCCCACGCTCATTTTTTTCCCAAAGTCGCCCGATCAAAACGTTGAGATTGCCATTTTGTTCAGAATGGTCGAAAATATGATAACTATGTCTTTTTGACTTAATCCCCCCAAGTACCCGGGGGGAGGGCTGAAAGCTATGAACTTTACCCAATGTTAACATATAGTACTCGTTATTGGGAAGTATACATACGTTTTCAAGGAGGGATTTTTTCTGGTAGGTGGGGGGGGGGCTGGGGGTTATATGGCAGGATGTGTCCATGATGGAAGTTTTCATGGGGGAAGGGACATTGCTATGAATGGGGTGAAGGATTTCCCAGCATTGTTAAAGAAAGAGATCCGAAATTAAATAAAAAAAACAAGTTTTTCAACTGAAAGTAAGGAGCAATATCAAAACTTAAAACGAACAAAAAATATTACGTATATGATTGGGTTCACCCCCTAGTCAATACATCGCTCTTTACGCCAAAGATTTCTTAGTACTTTCATAAGAGCTATTTATTCTTATTAACGGCCTTTGTGATAAAGGGGTCATTTTTAAAGAATTGGAACAAAACTCGGACTTTAGCTTAAAGAGCAAGGTATTGAGTAGGGGGCGAACCCCCTAATATATGTATTAAAAATATATGAATATAGAAGTTCGTTAAGTAAGTTAATTCGTAAGTAACGTATATTTATTACTAATAAAAACGCTCGTAAAACAAGTTTCGAGAAAGCCATTTAACCAAATAAAAGTAAAATTAATATGCAATTTTTTTTTTAATTATTCATGTACGTTGAGCCAAAATCAAAACCTGCATTTATTCTAAAACGTTCAAAAATTAAATAAACAAACAAGTTTTTTTAACTGAAAATAAGGAACGAAGTTAAAACTTAAAACGAACAGAAATTATTCCGTATATGAATGGGGCTGTCCCCTCCTCAACGCCTCGCTCTTTATGATAAAGTTTGACTTTCTCACAACTCTATTTTTTTAAACAATAAAAAACTTTAGCGTAAAGAGCGAGGCGTTGAGGAGGGGACAACCCCTTTCATATACGGAATAATTCCTGTTCGTTTTAAGTTTTAACGTCGTTCCTTCCTTTCAGTTAAAAAAAAGTTTTTTTTTATTTAATTGAAATAAAGAGGCGCCATTAGTGGGACAGATCCACTCAATTATACGTTTTAGCTCATCAATTGCTGTGTACTGGTTAATGATAATGTTTTCTTCCTAATTTTGTACTCCAAATCACGGAGCTGAAAGAGGAGGTTATGTTGATAATTATCAAATTATAAAAGCCTGCCCTTTCCTATACACTATTTACTTATTGTACCTTCTTTTTACATAATCCATTCGGACTAGAAGTAACCTCACTGTTCCAGTCTATTCCCTCTTTCCTAGTTTCCTCCACAATTCCAGAACTGTACTCTTCCCAACATTCGGGTCAACCTTGACCTCTTTACATCCAATCCCGCCTTTGTTTTTATTGAGATAAGTTCGATTCTCCATTCTTGCCTTTCATGTACACCAAGACACTTCCTGTCTCCTCCTATGACACTTTTTTGAATAGCTTGACTTACTTGACTTGACTTACATCCCGTCCGGCCTTTGTAGCTGTATTGGGGCTTCTTCTCTTCTCTATAGTCGTTGAATATGGCGACGGTATTCGGTTCTATCTGGTGCAAGACGCAAGAGTTGGGTAAGGTTCTGGCCGTTGAAGTTGTCGTACCATCTCTTGCGAGGTCGGCCACGAGGTCGTGTGCCTTGTACCAGCCCTTCAAACGTGATTTTAGGGAGTTGATTTAATTACATTCGTTGGATATGACTAAGTCAGCGGAGTTGCTGACTTTTATTTTTTGAATAGCACCATATATCTTTTAGCTCTTTTAATGAAAAAAGGTTTGGAAATAAGGACCAAATTATTTCATTCGCAGCATGATGCAATTAGTTGAATAAAATTAAATACCCAAAAGGGGAAAAGGGACATTTGGTGACAATTTCCATTTTTGGGATAAGGGAAGAAGACAAATCACCAAGGATTGTCATCCTAAATCACAGCAAACTTGACTATCTCAATTGTCTCTAAATTGTATTTCGGAGAAGATATAATCCAATGCTTTTTGGAGTAAGTGTTCCATCTCTAGGTTTAAGAAAATATGTTTAAAACAAAGGCTTTTCCGATGCAAAAGGCTTCTACAGCTTAGTGCCCAACTTGATGAGACTACCAAAAATATTTGAAATCCTACTCCTTTAATTTCAACGAATAACTCATTTGCTGTCTCATTTCACACCGAGTAATTAGTCGCTGAAGTACGAAGGACAATGGAAATTAAATCTCTTTGTTCGAATTATTGAAGTCAAAACTTGCGCAACTATATATTTCTTAAGAGATTGGGAGAATTTGGGAATTCAACTGTTGGGGAAAAACAGTTCCTGGTAGTAGCAGATGCCAAATTAAAAAAAAAAAAAATATGGGTGATAAATCAGCAAAAAATAACCTGAAAACATATGGCACTAAAACAGCTTTAGGAAATGTAACTCTCCTTTGAAGCTCTCTTTGGTAATCAATAGCTCTTTTATGCTTGAATTTTGACGCACAAAAAGTGTTGTCAAAATTTGAAAAATTTAACAATTATTTATTTTATGACATTTATTTTATTTATTTATTTCCAAGATTCAAATTAGCATCACTGCAGAGATTGTGGGACCGCCCTAGAAGCTCTACATTTTTAAAACAATCAAAACAAAATATTATAAAATCACGTCTTTTTGGTGTGAATAGACATAAGATTGGTTGGGGGTGGGAATGATGTTGTATTCTGATGTCCTTAGTAATTTACAAGAATGTTGACACTCTGTTAGAACCGGCAAATGATTTGTCAAAAATGTCAATTTGTCAACAGGTTTGTCAAAATTTATGTGGACCAATGGCAATCGTAGCGAATGAAAGATCTTAAGCCGAAAACAGGTTTTACAGTAATATAACTTTGATACATATTTCCAGTCAGTAAGACTATAAGCAGGTCCTAATTTCTTGGAAGGATTTGACTCAGGGTAACTTGGTTAGTGGTATTTGTAGTATTCCTTGTTCATGCGAGAAGTTTTAAATTGGCCGTACTTATCAATAATTTGTTGAAAAATTTATTGAGCATCGTAACTCAGTCAAAAAAGCTCTATAATTGAGCAAGCCTCCTAAAACCTTTGTTTCCGCTTTGGCTCAACACATTTTCTACCACCCTGACTATTATGTACAATTCGATGATGCCACAGCCATTTCTAATGATGAAGGTTTTAATCAGTGGGCGAGGAAGGCTATTATTATATATAATTATATACTATACATAAGTATATATAAGAAAAGAAAGTTATTATTACATAGTTATTATATATTATTACATTATATATAGGGCTGGCCACTATTTCAATAAATAGAAATACAGGAAATTTGAATATTGGCCCTATTTATGAAAAGTGAACCAGTAAGTTAATGGGGGTATTAAGATTTTTACAAGATTACAAGGGAACCAGATTAAACACAAGACCTAGGAGAGATGCAGCAATAGTCGCAAACAATATTATAAGCATTTCGCAACAGAGTAAGTAACTTCAATTCCATTTCATATTATTTTATATAGTTGCTTTGGTTTTCTCATCGAAGTTACTCTATTAGCTTCTATGACCTACTTGGATCAGTTGCGAGAATTGTAGATATTAATATTGGGTATTCTCCTTGGTTTTGGTTTTTATGTGTTTAGGTTATTTTAGTTTTTATCCTTTTTCATCAGCCTCGAAGACGCCTTGTTTTCATACAGGCAAAATATCTGCGTTGTTTGGTTTTTTATCTTTTATTTCTGCTGGCCTTAGTTCCTTTGGTTTGTTTCATCATTGAGATTTCTCTATTTGTTTTTCCTTTGACAATCTAAGGCATATCAAATTATAATAGACAACAAGCATGACATGTTTAAGTGACCTGCTCGCGCTTTTCTTTCACGTCGTCAGTAAAGGTTTCCTTAGATTTCTATTCCGTTGATAAAAGTAGTTGATAGCACAACTGCATGTCGTTAGCAAAGGTTTTGTTAGATTTCTGTTCAGTCGTTTGAAGCAGTTGATGGAACACATGCATGTCGTCTTCAAAGGTGTTCTTAGGTTTTTGTCCTGCCGTTTGAAGCAGTTTATAGCACAGCTGCATGTCGTCAGCAAAGGTTTCCTTAGATTTCTGTTCTCTCATTTAAAGCAGTTTATAGCGCAATGCATGTCGTTAGCAAAGGTTTCCTTAGATTTCTGTTCAGCCGTTGGAAGCAGTTGATAGCGTAACTGCATATCGTCAGCAAAGGTTTCTTTAGATTTTTGTTCAGCTGTTTGAAGCAGTTGACTGCACAACTGCATGTCGTCAGCGAAGGTTTTCTTGTATTTCTGTTCAGGCTTCTGAAGCAGTTGATAGCATAACTGCATGTTGCAGCAAAGGTCTTTTTAGATATCTGTTCCACCGTTTGTAGCAGTTAAAAGCCTAACTGCATGTCGTCAGCAAAGGTTCCTTATATTTCTTTACAGCCGTTTGAAGCAGTTGATAGCATAACCGCATGTAGCAGCAAAGTTCTTCTTAGATTTCTCTTCCGCTGTTTGAAGCAGTTGAAAGCCCAAATGCATGTCGTAAGCAAAGGTTTCTTTATATTACCATTCAGCCGTTTGAAGCAGTTGATAGCACAACTGCATGTCGTCAGTAAAGGTTTCCTTGAATTTCTGTTCTGTCATTTTAAGCTGTTGAAAGCACAACTGTATCTCATCAGCAAAGATATCCTTAGATTTCTGTTCAGTCGACATACAGTTGATAGTACAACTGCATGTCGTTGCCAAAGGTTTTCTTAGACTTCCAATCAACCATCTGAAGCAGTTGTTTGCACATTTTTCTGTCGTCAGTAAGGGTTTGCAAGGATTTCCCTTCAACCTTTTGAATCAGTTGATGGCAAAACAAATACAAGCACAAAGCACAACCAGTTTATTAGGTCTTGTTACCGGAACTCATTGATTCCACCATCATTTGGTCCATCAATTGGCCAGTCATTTGGCTAGTCATTTTGCTGACTTTGAATCTTTTGATAGAAAATAATTTTTAAGAAAATTAGAGAACCCTGATGTTACTTTCAATGTCCTATTGGACAGAAAATCTTAATTTAAAATAGCTTCAACAAAATCAGTGAACTCCAAGATCTTGGCTCTTAGATTAAAAGAAAATCTTGGAAAATCTGAACAGAATGATGTAAGATCAGAGAAGGTAGTGCACGGTTTATTCTTCCTATACCTATTGTAGTTTTTTATCTGCTCGCTTTTTTTAATACTTGCTCTATATTATACATTATAAATATACAAAAATATTTTATGAAAAATTTATAATATCAGCATACAGATGAAGAAATGTTATACAAGGATTTTACAATCTGACATTTAGTGGGTCTGAAAAAAAATTGAAGGCCTATCCTCCTCCAAAGAAATACTAAAGGAAGGATTTGGTACCTAACATTTCGCTAGTTTGTCATGATTTGTACACTTAAGAGGATAAGATAGTAAGAGTAAGATAGCACTTCAAGATAAGATAGAATGTCTTTCCGGTTTACATATTTAACAAACTAGCTGTTAAACACTGTTTTGCATTCTGGATGTTATTGTATCCATCATAAAGCTTTTAGTAGTCGAATAGATTTGTCCAGCAAGTCACGTACGAACGTTCCATGAAATGAAATCTTGTTGATTTGAGTGAAAGCCTTGGAAAAGATATGTCCCATCATGGGAAAAGCACAAGCTGTTAAACATCAGATAAATAAATAAACGTGTTATTACAGTTAATGCCATACAAATTCGGGTTTGAGTAAGGGAAGATGCCCGAGGGCTATATATTGCTGTCACAGTGACTTAGACTCCCATTTCGGGCAAATAGAATTTCAGTCAAAGCAATTCTTTTTGCTGACCTATTTTTGGTCAATGTCTTTTTGGTGAGGTGTTGATGTTTTTCTATTTGGAGAGGTGTTTTTGTTTTTTTTGTAATTTTTTTTTGGTATCGACATTTCATGACAGGATACTTTTCTGTGAAAGCCATTTTACTAAAGCAAGAATTTTGTGAAGAATTTGGCATTTTCATTCTTCTCCCAAGATGTTGGACCCTCTCGAGATAGTCGAGATGTTGAACCCTGCACATGTACATGAGATTGTAATTTTTATATTTGGCTATTGGAAGTATATTTGTAAAAATTTTATTTCAAAACTTTCGATGAACTGAAATTTCGTGTTGATATGAAAGACTTTCTCTGTTGAACTGCAAAGAAAATGGATATTCTGTCTAAGCCTGCAACTCATTGAGATTGAAAATCTCATTTGATATTACACATGCTGAAAGTTCATTCATTCTTTCAAGTTGAATTTGGGTAGTTGTGAAAGACAAGCTATATATCTAATATAGCTTCAACAATTTCATGTATGTGACTAAATCAAAAGACTGATTTGATGATTTTGAATTCTATTTTATTTTACTTCGGAGCATTTATGAACTCTAATACAAAAGAATAAAACAGACTAGAAAATGTTGTTTTTCGGTTGGAATAAGATTCTGTCGAGCTCTAATATTTTCGCAGATTGTGGTCTCGCAAACTAGTTCTCGCAGATTAGGGTCGTAGATGTCTATAAAAAACATTTGTCGAAGTCCTAATTTTAATTTTAATCACTTGAGTCAAGCAGCTCGTGTAACGAATTGTAATTGAGGAGTGATGCGGCTCAATAGAACGAAAATATAAATAAAATATTCTTGATTATAATTGGCACATCAAAAAAAAAAAAAAAAAAAAAATTGACGCTTATTCAAAATATGTAAAATTCATCAAAGCAAATGGTACCCACCAAAAGTTACGAGCCTGAGAAAATTTGGCCAATTTTTGAAAAAAGGGAGAAACACATCAAAATACCAAGTGATCTTAATGAAAATCACTCCATCAGATTCAGCATGTCAGAGAATCCTATTGTAGAGGTTTCAAGCTCCTATGTACAAAAATGTAGAATTTCACATTTTTTTTTGTCAGAAAAAAGGTCACGGATGCGTGTTAACTGTTTTTTTTTTTCAGGGGCAATCATGTCAAACCACTGATCGTAGTTGATCGGGAGAGGGCTCATTTGATCAAAATTCAAAAGTTCTAGTTCCATTTATAAGTGACCAAAAATATTGAAGGGAATCTAGCCCCCCTCCCACGCTTTTTTCCCCAAAGTCACCTGATCAAAATTTTGAGACTGCTCTTTTGTTCAGCATAGTCAAAAAATCTGATAAATAGGTCTTTGAGGATGAATTATCTCTCCACAGTCCCCGGGGAAGGGCTGCAAGTTATGAACCTTGCCCATTGTTTACATATAGTATTGGTTATTGGGTATACAGAGGTTTCAAGGGGTATTTTTCTGGTGGGGGTCTTTTCCCAACAAGATAACCCTGGTTAAGGTTGCGCAGGAGAATTTGCGCAGGAGAATTTCCATGGAGGATGGAGGAATTTTTCATGGGGAAAGGTAATTTCCCATGGTTGGGGAGCCGGATTTCCCAGTATTATTTAAAAAATAATCAAAAATTGAATAAAAAAAACAAGTTGTTTCAAATGAAAGTAAGGAGCAACATGAAAACTTACAACGAACAGAAACTATTATGTATATGAGAGGGGTCGCCCTCTCGTCAATACCTTACTTTTTACGCTAAAGTTTTTTTTTAGTACCTTTAAAGGAGCTATTTATTCTATAAACTGTGATTCTAAGTAAACAGCCTTTGTGATTCAGGAGTCATTCTTAAGGAATTGGGATAAAATTCAAACTTTAGCGCAAAGAGTGAGGTATTACCGAGGCCTTATATATGTAATTATTTATGTTTGTCTTATGTTTTAATGCTGCTCCTTACTTTCAGTCGATTAAAATTACTGATTTAACACACGCAATAAACTAGATAGTCTCGATAACCTAACTTAAACATGGAGAGAACGAACTGTAAGTAAGGAGCGACCCGGCTCAATAGTAACCAAAACTGCAAAAAAAGAATTTCGATACCAATAGATACATCAAAAGAATCATATTTGTATGCTGATTTCAAATATATAAGTTTCATCAAGTTTAGTCCTACCCATCAAAACTTACGCACCTGAGAAAATTTACCTGATTTTAGAAAAAAGGGGGAAACACCCTCTAAAAATTATAGAACCTTAATGAAAATCACACCATCAGATTCAGCAAATCAGATAACCATCTTGCATAGGTCAGATAACCCACCTATCTGCAAAAATGTGAAACCTTTGTATTTTTTGCCAGAAGAAAGATCACGGATGCGTGTTTATTTGTTTGTTTGTTTTTT